>NC_142929.1:41536676-41576676 GCF_046866305.1 Octopus bimaculoides | reverse complement strand
TCTCAAATATTTAAAATCTACAATTAAGAGCCCTCTCTACTCGCTGGCGGTAACCCGCCCTCCCACCCCCTCCACCGGAAGTTCATTCGTCTGTCATCCCTCTGTCATCCCACCCCCTCCACCGGAAGTTCATTCCTCTGCCATCCCACCCCCTCCACCGGAAGTTCATTTCTCTGTCATCCCGCCCCCTCCACCGGAAGTTCATTCCTCTGTCATCCCACCCCTCCACCGGAAGTTCATTCCTCTGTCATCCCACCCCCTCCACCGGAAGTTCATTCCTGTCATCCCACCCCCTCCACCGGAAGTTCATTCCTCTGTCATCCCACCCCTCCACCGGAAGTTCATTCCTCTGTCATCCCACCCCTCCACCGGAAGTTCATTCCTCTGTCATCCCACCCCTCCACCGGAAGTTCATTCCTCTGTCATCCCACCCCCTCCACCGGAAGTTCATTCCTCTGTCATCCCACCCCCTCCACCGGAAGTTCATTCCTCTGTCATCCCGCCCCCTCCACCGGAAGTTCATCCCTTTGTCATCCTGTCAACCTCGGCTGTCTCCCGGAACCCATCTAGTGGCCTTGGCCATCCTCTCCCCTACCTTTGGGTAGCGCATTAAGGTTGAGAAATGTTTGCAGGTTGTAGGTAATGTTTTGCTTATGAATTCTTCCAATTGCAAGTTTTCTTTTCAGGTACACGACACTGCTTTTCCTCTTCCCAGGCTACAGGCCCACACCCCCAACACCCATACTGTTAGGATTGGCACTCTCAACGTCGGCACGCTGAAAGGTAGATCTGGTGAAATTGTTGAGATGCTTGAACGGAGATGCGTAGATATGTGCTGCATCCAGGAAGTAAGATGGAGAGGAGGTTCTGCAAGGTTCCTCACAGGCAAAGAACACAGGTACAAGATTTTCTGGGCAGGGAACACTGACGGGGTCGGGGGCGTAGGAATACTTCTAGCGGAGAAATGGGTGGATAAGGTAATCGAGGTCGTTAGAGTAAGTGACAGAGTACTTAAGATCAGACTAGTGCTTCATCATAGATTAGCTACTGTCATCTCAGCCTATGCACCTCAACCTGGGCTACCAGATGGTCTGAAAGACCAATTCTATGACACCCTCTTGCAAACTACCTCGTCGACGAGTGACAGGGACCTTCTCTTTGTGGCTGGAGACTTCAACGGTCATGTCGGACGTCGTGCTGGGGGCTTCCATGGCATACATGGAGGCTATGGCTTCGGTTCCCGCAACGAGGAGGGAACCAGACTGCTGGAGTTCTGTGATGCAACCAATCTTATGGTCTGCAATACCAACTTCAGGAAACCTGCCAGTCACCTAGTCACCTACCGCTCCGGCAGACACTCTAGCCAAATCGACTACATCCTCGCCAGAAATAGGGAAAGAGGGCGGCTTATAAATGCCAAAACCTACCCTGGCGAAGAATGTACCCCACAACATAGATTAGTAGTTAGCGACTTTGGGATCAAGGCAAAATGGGTGCCCAGAATTAGACAGGCTTGGAGAAGAAGGGTGTGGAAGCTTAAAGACCCTGCAAACGGACAGAGACTTAGAGACAAGTTACTTGAAGCATTTAACGAAATAGAAGGGGATATAGCATCATACAACGTGGAAGACAATTGGAGATTTCTGCGGGACAACCTGTTGAAAGCCACCGACCAGATTTGTGGGTGGTGTAAGGTCCCCTCCCAACCCAGAGTAACGTGGTGGTGGAACAAGGAGGTAGACAGGGCTATTAGACAAAAGAAACAAGCTTGGAAGGACTGGAAGAACGGTGGTAGCAGGGAATTGTACCAATGTGCCAGAAGGGAGGCTAGGCGACAGGTTTATTTAGCCAGAGGGGAAGCAGATAAGGAAAGATTTGCCAATGTTCTGCGCCGTGAGGACCAAAGACTCGAGGTATTTCGGGTTGCAAGACAGTGTAGGAGAGAGAATAGTGATGTTGTAGGAGAGAAATGTGTTCGCATGGATGATGGTACGCTTGCATTAAATGAGGATGCAAAGAAAGAGGTCTGGAGATGCCACTACGATAGATTGCTTAATAAAGAGAATGAATGGGAGAAAGAGAGCCTGCCTTATGTCGACCCAATAGAGGGACCAGCTATCCGAGTTGATAGTACCAGGGTAGATAAAGCAATTAAGAGTATGAAGACCGGGAAAGCCCCCGGCCCATCAGGAATCACTGCAGAGATGCTCAAAATATCTGGCAGTGTTGGCTATAGCCTAGTCACCCGTATTACGAACCAGGTGATACACGAAGGAGTCATACCCTATGACTGGTGTAGCAGCATCGTAGTCAACTGCTACAAAGGTAAAGGGGACGCTTTAGATACAAATAATTACAGAGGCATCAAGCTGTTAGATCAGGTTATGAAAGTTACAGAGAGGGTCATAGCCCAACTAATTAGGGAGCGAATCAATTTAGATGAGATGCAGTTTGGGTTCGTGCCAGGTAAAAGCACTACTGATGCCTTATTTCTAGTGAGACAGTTGCAAGAGAAATACCTAGCCAAGGATAAACCTCTGTACCTGGCTTTCGTTGACATGGAGAAAGCCTTTGACAGGGTCCCCCGATCCCTTATCTGGTGGTCAATGAGGAAACTTGGGATAGAAGAATGGCTAGTGAGAGCTGTGCGAGCCATGTACAGAGATGCGGCCAGTAAGGTGAGGGTTGGAAATGAGTACAGCAATGAATTCCGGGTAGAGGTAGGGGTCCACCAAGGTTCCGTCCTCAGCCCCCTATTATTTACCATAGTCCTCCAGGCAATCACAGAGGAGTTCAAGACAGGTTGCCCCTGGGAGCTCCTCTATGCTGATGACCTTGCCCTAATTGCGGAGTCACTATCAGAACTAGAGGAGAAGTTTCAGGTGTGGAAGCAAGGTCTAGAATTGAAGGGCCTTAGAGTCAACCTAGCTAAAACCAAAATCCTAATAAGTAGGAAGGTAGATAAAACACAAACCCCTTCAGGTAGATGGCCCTGCTCAGTATGTAGAAAAGGAGTAGGTAGTAACTCTATAAGATGTACCCGGTGCAAGCTATGGACACATAAGAGGTGCAGCAACATCAAAGGCAGGTTAACTAGCAAGTTAGTTTTTGTTTGTGGCAGATGTTCAGGTGCAATAAAGACTGCAAACAAACAGGAAACAACTTCTATCTCATTCCAGGGTGAAAAACTAGAGGTAGTCGATAGCTTCCGCTATCTGGGCGACCAAGTTAGTAGTGGGGGTGGGTGCGCTGAAAGTGTAGCTGCTAGAATAAGAATAGCCTGGGCAAAGTTTAGAGAGCTCTTACCCCTGCTGGCGACAAAGGGACTCTCACTCAGAGTAAAAGGCAGACTGTATGACGCATGCGTACGAACAACCATGCTACATGGCAGTGAAACATGGGCTGTAACTGCTGAGGACATACGTAAGCTCGCAAGGAATGAAGCCAGTATGCTCCGTTGGATGTGTAATGTCAATGTGAATACCCGTCAGAGTGTAAGTATCTTGAGAGAAAAGCTGAACATTAGAAGCATCAGTTGTGGCGTGCAAGAGAGACGATTGCGCTGGTATGGACATGTGGTGAGAATGGAGGAGGATAGCTGCGTGAAAAAGTGCCACACCCTAACAGTTGAGGGAACCCGTGGAAGAGGTAGGCCCAGGAAGACCTGGGCTGAGGTGGTGAGGCAAGACCTTCGTACATTGGGCTTCACCGAGGCGATGACTACGGACCGAGACCTTTGGAAATGGGCTGTGCGTGAGAAGACCCGGCAAGCCAAGTAAGATCGTTGCCAGTGCCCCTGGACTGGTTCTTGTGCGGGTGGCACATGAGATGCACCATTTTGAGCGTGGCCGTTGCCAGTACCGCCTGACTGGCTCCTGTAGGATTTTCGAGCGAGATCGTTGCCAGTGCCCCTGGACTGGCTTGTGCGGGTGGCACATAAAAGACACCATTTCGAGCGTGGCCGTTTTCGTGCGGGTGACACGTAAAAGCACCCACTACACTCTCTGAGTGGTTGGCGTTAGGAAGGGCATCCAGCTGTAGAAACTCTGCCAAATCAGACTGGAGCCTGGTGTTGCCATCCGGTTTCACCAGTCCTCAGTCAAATCGTCCAACCCATGCTAGCATGGAAAGCGGACGTTAAACGATGATGATGATGATGATGATACATACATATATATATATATATATATATATATATACATACATACATATATATATATATATATACATACATATAAATATATATATATATATATATACACACACATATAAATATATATATATGCACGTATATATATATATATATACAAACACACACACAAATTTATATATATATACACACACACACATGAATATATATATATATATATACACACAAATATATATATACACACATATAAATATATATATACATACATATAAATATATATATACATACATATAAATATATATATACATACATATAAATATATATATACATACATATAAATATATATGTATATATATACACACATACACTTACAAGAATTTTTAGTGAAATGAATCAACCCCAGTACTGATCCTTCTATTAAACCTGGTGCTTATTCTATCATTCTCTTAAAGTGGGAGACACTCCCCTGACGTGCCACACAGTGGGATTGAACCTGGAATCCTGTGATTGGGACACATTATTCCGCAATTCAAATTCTCTGTCAATGTTGTTAGTAATATAAACCTAACAAAATCTTTTGTTTGTAGGCCTCCCCAAACCTTAATTTAATCCTGATAGACAATACTTGCTCAGCCACTTTGTTCCTCCATCTCTTTTATCTTATCCCCTTATATATCTTTTGTTTCTGAACTCTTCTAGCTTTAGCTACACATCACCCCTTGCCCCTTGTTCTCCTGCTTATCTCCTAACCACTCCTCCTCTAGTCAATTGTCTTTCTCTTGTTTTTCCTCTGTCTTTTTCCGCTATGTCAAGTAGGGTGGTAGAGTGAAATTAAAAAGACTTTAATTTGGTTGGCTCAAGTAATAAATCAAGACTAATTTTAGCTCCATTCTTATACATGAAAACCAGGTCAGTGAAGTTACATCCTCTATCTGGACATCAATCTCAATAGATGGCATCTACTCTTGTGGTTGATAATTACCAAATATACTGAAGTATTAGTGGAACAATATGCACATTTGTAAATATATATATATGTGTGTGTGTGTGTGTGTGTGTGTGTATTATATATATATATATATATATATATATATATATATATATATATATATATATATATAATGTATATTTTTTATAATGTATATATATTCTTTTATTTGTTTCAGTCATTTGACTGTGGCCATGCTGGAGCTCCCCCTTTAGTTAAACAAATCGACCCCAGAACTTATTCTTTGTAAGCCTAGTACTCAATCTATCGGTCTCTTTTGCCAAACTGCTAAGTTACAGGGACGTAAACACGATAACATCGGTTGTCAAGCAATAGTGGGAGGACAAACACAGACACACAAACATATACATACACACACACACACACACATACATACATACACACACATATATATACACACACACACACACACACATACGACGGGCTTGTTTCAGTTTCATATATATATCAGCTTGCTTACTAACCACATGGTTCTGGTTTCAATGGCTACTGATATATTTCTGTGTTTTTTAACACACTATGTCTATAAAGTGATACGATCTCAAGATGAAAGCCACAGCTAATTGGGCCTTCAATAATGTATCTGTTTTAAGTATAATACACAGATTGTTACTTCAAACTATTATTGCTTCTGTTGCACAAACTCACACATGATATTCATCATCATTGTCTTTATAACCACTTTTCTATCCTGGCATTTGTTAGACTGGTTGATGTGGTCTAAATGAGTTCTTGTTCAGAGTTACAACCCTCTTACATAGGTAGGGGACTATTCCTAGCTCTTACATTCTATTTCCTGCATAGTTTCTATTGCTAGATGCTCTTCCTACTACCAAACACTTTACAGAGTGTTCTATGATCATGATTATCATAACACTAACACTTCAAGAGCTTGTTTTGTCCTCAGTAAGCCTTAAGAGTCCTCTCACTCATACACACTGTTGCCATTCACATGTTCCTTGCTTTCTACAGTAGCAGGTAGGAGGATGAGAGAAATATACAGGAGGGTGAGGGTGATAGGATTGAGGAGGTGATATATAGAAGAGAGAAGGAGAAAGAGTTGGTTGTTGATGAGAGCACTGAATACAAACATTAGATAGATAGAGAGAAAGAGAGACAGAGAGATATAGGATAGATAGACACATAGATAGATAGACAGATAGACAGATATTTATATGTATAGATAGATACAGATAGATATAGATAGATAGATAGATAGATAGATAGAGAGAGAGAGAGAGAGAGATGATAAAAGACTAAGGAATAGAAAAGGAAAAGGTATGAGAGAGGGAGGGGGATAGATAGAGGCAGAAGAGAGAGAGAGAGAGAGAGAGAGAGAGAGAGAGAGAGAGAGAGAGAGAGAGAGAGAGAGATAAATAGCAACAGAGATGGACAACAGTTAAAGGAAGCAGGTTGAACACAAAATAAATCTACTGTGTGGCCATCTGTTGGAGGGAGACAGATGGAGTGCTCAAAGCAGAAAGGAGGGAACAATGTAATTAATAAACGTTGCAACAATTATTACACAAAGCATGATTAATTACCTAATTTAAAATATTTCATTCTTTTTGTGTTGCATAAAGGAACTAAAAGCAAAATTATATTTGGTGGTCCATGAAGTGTTTCTCATGAATTTTGTGAACCACTTCCTGAAATAGATTGTGCATCATGGTATCGTCATTGTCATTTTAATGACCACTTTTCTATGCTTCCATGAGTAAGATGGAATTTGCTGCAGTAGACCTTCTACAGCCAGATGCCCTTCCTATTGTCAACTCCCACCTGTTTCCAAACAAGGTAATATTTTCCAATGACTAGACATGTTTTCTCAGAAGACTGGAAATGATGGACACTCCTTGTGAGTGGCACTCACAATTATCATGCAATGTCATGACAAGGAGACAGTAACACACACACACAATACGGGTTATTCAGTTTATTGAATCAAATGTCTATCAAATCCACTCACAGGCATTGGTTAGCCTGGGGCTATAAAAGACACTAACAGTGCCACACAATGGGACTGAACCTGAAACCATGTAGTTGGGAAACAAACTTCTTACCACAGAGATGCACCAATATATATATATATATATATATATATTATATATATTAATAAACTTTTGAATATATTTATATTCAATACATACTCACATATACAATAATACATATATGTTATAAATTTTAATAAAATTTTGAATATATTTATATTCAATACATACTCATACACACAATATTAATTATACATATATATATATTATATCAAATACAATTATATATAACATAACATTAAAGGCAATTGGATATGCATTATATAACATGGAAGACAGTTATATAAGATAATTACATAATATATCATACAGACAATTATATATTATATAACATTAAGCAAAGGCATGTGACCAAGTGGTGAGGGTGCTAGGCTCACATTCTTACAACTGTGAGTCTGATTCTTGGACCAGATGGCACATCATGTCATTGAAGAAGGGTTTCATTTCCCATTGCTTTCAGTGCACTCAGCTGAAAATGAGTACCAGTAATAGATGGGAGTTAACCCTGCAATGAACTGGCCAAATGTGCCCGTAGACTCAAGACAAAATTTTAATATATTAAATACATATATAGCACCTTTTGAGTGCTGGGCCTCATGGAGATAATGACAAATGATTAAGACCTTTGGCAATATACTGTGCTTGAGAAGAAGACCCATCAAGCCAAGTGAAATCATAGTTATGGCAGATACTGGTGTCATCCAACTGGCACCTGTACTGGTGGCATGTAAAAGCACCCATTACACTCTCAAAGTGGTTGGCGTTAGGAAGGGCATTCAACCATAGAAACTATGCCAAATCAGACTGGAGTCTGGTGTAGCCCCTCAGATTACCAGCCCTGGTCAAACCATCCAACCCATGGAAGCATGGACAATGGATGCTAAAGGATGATGATATATGTATATATTAAACAACTAGAAGTGCTGCCAATCATCACCCTGGGGATATGCATATATACACACACATAGTGGCTGTGTGGTTGAGAAGTTCACTTCCTAACAACATGGTTTTGGATTCAATCCCACTGCACTGCACCATGGTTGAGTGTCTCAGTAACTCACAAAGCTAAGAGTCCCCAAGACTGAGGAAGAATAGACAGAGCAATGTCTTTAGACAAGGAGTTGAGAAATTAGTGCGATAGGAGGAACAGATTTATTGTTGTGAGAGGGAATGTATGTGCATGTGTGTGTGTGTGTGTGTGTGTGTGTGCACATATACATATCTGTACATTACTAACTCCTTATCAGCTTGATTTGGATTTCTCATATAACTTCTTTTGCTGAGGGCCTTGCCCTGGATTTTAAGTTCAAATTCATTTGAGCACTACTATGTGTTTCCTGAACTGAGCTTATCTAGCTCTCACCTACAGACCATGTACATATCATTACATATATATATATATAGACCATAATCTTTGTCTTTGAAGATGAAGATTATGGTTTACCAAGCTGCTGTTATGTTGAGAAAGTTGGACTTTGTATTGTTACAACATCAAAAAACTCAAACACTTTCATGAAGTGAAACTTTGCTTTATCTTGAGCATTGAATTCCTAATCGTCAAACATCATCTTTGACAGGCTGGCCATGCTACCAGGATGAATGATAAATGACTTCCTTGTCAGATCCTCTTCAGCAAACTGGCAACTGGAGAAAAGACAAAGAGGAACCGCTCTTTGATGATACAAAGAGCATCTAAAGTTAACTCTGAAGCATAGTGGCTCCAACTCCCTAACTTTTGAGACAATTGTTACCAACTATCCTAACTACCAACAAAACTAACAATTATGTAATATCGTTTGAAAGAGAAAGAATATAAAAAGAGGAAGAGATACAACAGCAAAGGAAAGCCAGACAGCAGTAATTACAACTGACTCCAACATTCACATGTGGCTAATGCATTCATGTATTCTGTTTGAGGATTGGTCTTGTTAGCTACATTTGTCACCAGCATTAATGATCCAAATATATGTCCAGGAGGAGTAATCATTTCTAGGATTTAAGGGACAAGCCGACACTGATATATATCTATATTTTACAGAGAATAGAATAAGTGACAAATGCAGAATATTTGTGAAAGCAGCCTAAAAAATTGAATAAATACTACTAAATTAAAAGATGGGAAAAAAGTTGCCAGCAGGCAGCTACAGAAAATGAAACCTTGTACCTTTCATATAATTCTTTTGTGGAATGGTTAATCTTGAAGTAAATAAAGTTTTATATAATAACCAGTAAATATTGGATTAAAAAGCCTTTTTCCGAAGGGATTTGTAACCCAATATTTATATTCTATAATTTATAGTTTTCTTTTCTTTGAGATCCACCTACTGTTCTAAAAAAAGAATTATTTCACATTCTCTCCATGTTTATAAATTTTTACGATGTCAACTACACACACACACACACACATATATGTATATATATATATATATATATATATATATATATATATATATATATATATACAAGGGTGAATCAAAAAGTAATGCCATTTTGTTTAGGACAGGTATAATCACCAACATAGGGACATCAAAATGAAACTGGTCCTCTGTGGATCACATCCCTACTTCTCAACATTGTCACCGTTTCTCTCAATAGCAATGTTCTACCTTCGAATGAGAGCATGTATCCCTGCCTCGTAAAATTCTGTTGACTGTTCTTTGAGCCACTTCTTCACTACAGTTTTCACTTTCTCATCACTGGAATAATGTTTGCCTCTCAAACTCTCTTTCATGGGGCTGAAGAGATGATAGTCTCATACATAGAAAGATAGATAAATAAAATATAGTAATGGTTTGTCCTCTTTTCAACTTGATTTACATACAGCAACACTGAAGATACAAACAACTGTCAGCTTGAGATGCAGTTATATCACAATGTTATGATACCAAACAGCAACATTAGAAACCTAATTGAAAAATGAATTTTAAGACTTAAAAACCTAACAGTTGCATTGCTAATAAAATTCATTTCATATATTAATCAGTGGCTATCAGTAGCTTAAAGAATATTCTGTTGATCCAACGGAAATCCTGAGGGTTCTAAATATTCATGCACCCCCACCCCACACATGTTTCTTCAATTGATAAATTGCAATTGTTTTCCGCATCATTTTCTTTCAACTATCCTTATAACGTGCATTAAACATTAGAGAAGAAATTGCCATAAAAATTAACAACTGGAAAGAATTACAGCACGGGATTTGTATTGTTTCAAGAATTTGGTCTCGGCTATAAATTGATTCAGTAGTTTTGTTATATATAGTCATCACTTAACATATGATTTTTCTTTTTTTCCTTGGTTGGATGAGTTTCACAATATTTTGCTATGCTACGGCTTGTAGCCCATTGTGGTTTTTCATCTGTAGCTCACTGTGGCCATCTGTCTTTCAACCAACAATGGTCCTCTGTCCTGCAACCTACTGTGGTTGTCTGTCTTACAACCTGCTATAGTTCTTCATCCTACAACCCACTATGGTCCTCTGTCTTTCAACTCATTGTGGTCATCAGCAAGTTGGGAATCTACTATGGTCCTCTGTCTTTCAACTCATTGTGGTCATCAGCAAGTTGGGAATCTACTATGGTCCTTCATCTTGCCACAATCCTTGTACTCTGTTATAGTTCTTCATATTGCACCTCACTGCAGTTCTTCATCTCACAATCTACCACTGTCTTTCTTTATCAGAGACACATAAAACAAGCAAAAAATGCCCCCATCCAGTTCTGTTGTTTGTTCTTATTAGCAACCACTTTACAGTATAAATTGGGTTCATGTCAACAAGCCATAGCGATTAGATATATTGTCACCTACAAGAGTCTCCAGTAATATTACAGAGTCCCCTCTATGTTTTCTCTGCCCATTTCCAAACTTTTGAAGGGTGTGCCAGTTATGAGGGACAGAGGCCTTGTAGTGGTAATTGGAAACTGTCTCTATGATACTAGTTAAGTGGGGGAGAGGGTGTTTACTCAAGCATTGCAAAAGAAACCAGCAGTTCCCAACAAGAATTAAAATCCTGTTATGAATGAGCCAACAAAGAAAGTTTCTACATGGTTACTTGACATGCTAGAACTAGTACTGAAGTCTCCTTGAATCTCACTTAACTATCCTAGATATATAAAGACAAAGTGGTCATAGTGGGAACCATCATGACTACTCTGTCTGTTTGAGGTTAAACAACCACAGAAAAATTCTTGTCATGAATTTGGTCTGCTGGGAGATTGTTTATTTTTTTTTTTTTGCATGTGTGTGTGTGTGTGTGTGTGTGTGTGTGTGTGTGTGTGTGTGTGAGTTAACACTTTAGCATTCAGATCATCAAATGTAATGCTTATTTATTCCCATTGTTTTGAATTAATCATGCATTATCTTCTAACTCTGAGATTTCAATGATGTAATTGTTATTTTTAGAATGAAATTGCAGGGTAGGTGAGAGAGCCCAGATCTGACCATTTTGAACACAAAACAGGTGGAATATTTGGGCCGGATATGGCTGGTTTAAATGATAAAAGGTTGAACAATATTATACATACATATATATATATATCAGTAATTAAAAGCTGAGGTGAATATCACTGTTTAAGCTTTAGAATTATCCAACAGTATAAACAATATGACTGGCAGGACATATGCTGAAGGCTATATTTCAATACACTCAAGGGAGTAACTGAATGAAATCAATAAGAGTAATCAAAAATTAATCCCTCGAGCTATTGTATAAATAACTATAAATAATACTATTATGTGGATCGTTAGAAGCGAGTTCTTAGATTAAATAATATATCATTGCTTACATTAAGCAATAAGTAAAGAAAAAAAAAATAACCCTGAACAATTTTTAATTCAGCTATAAAACAGAATATTAGTGATAGTAAACAAACTTGCAAAACCTGTTTTTTTTTAAAATCAGAAAACATACATGTACACTTGATGTAACACACTGGGAACAAGCACATTCCTTAATAACTATATGCTCCACTTTTAGTTCATATGATGTAATAGACAAAACATGAAAATAATCTTATTCAAATAAAACTGTTTTATGTAAAAGCCATTGAAATTAAGTTGTATTTAAAATAGTCAAAGCAAATAAAAGCCAAAAGTAAAATTGAAAGGGCCCCAATTTTGGAGTTGCAAACCTTCTTAGCTTCTGAGACATGGATTACATTTTTAAAACAGTGTCTATTTCACTGAGTTTAATCCTTTAGCATTCAAATTACTTTTCTCAAATGTAATGCTTTTTATTAATGTTGTTTTGAATTTATCATGCATTATCTCATAGCTCCAAGATTTCAATGATGTGATTGCTTACTTTTAGACTGACATTGTAGGGTAGGTGTGACAGACTGGATTTGGCTGGTTTGAACATAAAACAGATAAAATATTTGGGTTGGATTTGGCCAGTTTGAAAACAAAAGGGTTAAATTGTTGATTCTTGAGCCTGTAAATTGATTTTGCTACAACTTTTCTGAAAAATGGATTTCTCATTTGTTTGCCACATATTGCTCTCTCAGTCTGTCTGTCTGTCTCTCTCCAACTTGTCTTCTGCTTGTCATACATTGCCTTCTTTCACCTATGTTTTTATTACTCTTCTAATGTTCACCATACATTGCATTCTTTTGTTCACCATGCTCCTTGATAACATCTCAATCATTCCCTCCACTTCTCAATTCTCAATGTACAATGCTTCCAGCATCCCTGAGGAAGCATAGATCTTCCATTTGCCATACACTGCTTCCAGTCAGTGTAACTAGAGATGCCACTGTACCTATTTTGATCCTTTACCCATCATTCCTTGTACTGCTTGAGGATACAGGACCCACCTCCTTTCTTTTTACCATACAACCACCTCCATTACTTGACCCTCTCTAGCCCATCTTGTAGCCTATGCAGAGGTGGCTAAATTGGGTCACTTACACCATGTCTGCTATACTATCATCCTCCTTTCTGGTGTTGTTTGCTAGTATACTCTTTATTCCTTTTCTCTCACACATCCTGGACCTCTGCCATTGCTCCATCTTCTGGGTTACAAAGACAACTGTTATCTATCTGCCATCTCAGTAACATTACCTTGAATATACACACCTACCTCAGAATACTGAGTATTCCTATCACTCTGCCCTTGTCACTCATGCTTTCATTGTGTAAAGAGGCTGGTGAGGGACTGTGAAATTTCTTGGCTACTTTTCT
Source organism: Octopus bimaculoides (assembly GCF_046866305.1). Lineage (NCBI taxonomy): Eukaryota > Metazoa > Mollusca > Cephalopoda > Octopoda > Octopodidae > Octopus > Octopus bimaculoides. Next base: position 41,563,286 of record NC_142929.1, on the reverse strand, counting down.
AGTGCTAATGTCATGAAGAATGCACTTAGTACTTTCTGTAAAGTACACAGTTGTAGGACCTTTTATCTTGTGGCAGACACAACATCTATCTATTGCTGGTGTCATGATGAAAAAAGTATACCTAGTACACTTTATAGAGTGGTTGGCATTAGGAAAAGCATCCAACTGTAGAAACCTAGCCAAAATCATAATGCAAGCAAAATGAAGTCCCATGACCGATCTACATGAGCAGCACCTTTTGGGTATGTGCTGATTCCAATTAAGGCAACCCATCCAGTCTATGTTGGCAAGAAATGTGGAAATAAAATTATGATGAACAGTGTTATTTGACAAAAATTGTACCCTGATTAATATACTGAGATAGTTAATGAGGATTATGCCAATACGGTTATTGTTGGATGAAAACTATTTTAGATTTATACTTTTTCAAACTTAGTAAAGTTTTGTAAATTTGGATCGCTAAATAGAAGCATGCTTTGTGTTAAATTTGTACGCTCTTCTATTGTATTTGACAGATGGAGGGTCTGCAATTTCTGGCTGAACAGCCAGCACAGATGATTTGCTTATTGCAATCAAATGACATTGCCTGCACAGGTGCAGTGTGTGCTGCAAGTCAAACTTTGAAGAGATTGCAGAGCAATGCGAAACTAAGTGTTTTGCTCAATAACACAATACACTGCCCAGTCTAGGAATTGAAACCACGATCTCATGATCGTGAACACAACACCCTAACCACTAGGCCATGCACCATGTTAAGTTCATACAATAAAGAATTATAAAGAGTATGTATATCTATGATTCGAGTTACCAGAGAAGAAAGACTTCAGTAACATCTAAATACAAGTAAAAGAGATATAGAAACCACATACTACCTTCACAGTAAAAATAAAATATAAAACTAAAAAAATCTTTTCTAAATTACATTATACTTCACATCAACAATTCTGACAATTGTGTTGCAAGATGCAACAAACAATTCAATTATAGAAATTCTAGTTTTAAAAGTCCATCATATGGTCTCAATCGTTCTGGGTAAGGTTAGCAAAAACAATTATCTTTATCTATATAATGCCTTTATTTTTTTTTTTGGTTTTTGTTTGAAATGGAGACAGAACAGAGCTAATTGGAAAGATAAAAGATTAAAAAAAAACCCAAATTGAAACAAAACAAACTCTTTTGCCACTTCATCAGATGAAACCACAGTTACTTAATAGCAATTTTGTTTGGAAAAAAAAAACAAAAAAAAAAACAAGTGAGGACTTGTTATTGTGTAAAGTAACTACAATGACTGGCTTGAAGATATTGTTAACTTCCATGGTTATTAAAGAAAAAAAAACTCCTCAAAATCACCATTACTTATTTAATGTTTTTTTTCCCCTTAACTGGCATAGGTTGGAGGTGTTTGCAGTACAGCAAATCATCCCACATTTTGACCTTTCTTTGTTTTATCTGCGAGGTCCACTAACCTTGGATCTGACCTCTTCAGTACTTCTTGTGTTTTTCTTTTGTCACAGATATCCTCACTTACAGTATATTGGTCTTTTTCACAGAGCACTCATTTATCATTTGTTCACATCATGTGTCCAACCAGCATAGACATGTCTCATACTAATATAGATTCATGCTTTTAGTTTCTAGCCATTATCACAACTCATTTGTGCTCTGCTTTTATTGAAGGCTAACATCATATATCTAATGGATATCTAATTCTGCTGATCAAAGAAGAAGACGCTGCCACCACCGCTGCTTATGACAAGAGCACTCAGAGAGCGCAAACCTCTGCCAAGGCAACACCAATGTCCTCTCAATGATCAGCTGGAGATGATTTTTAAAATGAGAATATCTGAAATAAACTTGACTGCATTCAAAAACGAGAATACCAAAAAATTGAACCTGACTGCTCTCAAAAATTAAGTAAAAACACCGGAAAAATAATCCAGAATCCTTGTCTGGTACCAGATCAATTCCAAAATCTAATCAGTTCATGCCAGTCATGAGGCCAAACATCCCTGAAAGTTTCATCTGAATCCATCCAGCAGTTCTTGAAATATCTTGTCCACAGACAAACAAACAAACATGACTGGAAACAATACCTCCACCTTCACTAAGGTGGAGGTAATACTAATAATAATAATAATAACAATAACAATAATAATAATAACAATAATAATAATAATAATAACAATAATAATAATAATAATAATAATAATAATAATAATAATAAGGCGAATAGACCAGATATAGTTGTCAAAGATCATGAAGGAAAAAAATGCCTTCTAATTGATGTTTCAATACCAGCAGATGACAACGTTTCTCTAAAAGAAATGGAAAAACTTTCAAAATACAAAGACCTGGAAATAGAGATAACTCGAATGTGGAATCTAAAAACAGAAACAATTCCTATCATAGTAGGTGCCTTAGGTATAATAAAAAAATATTCAGACAAATACATAACAAAAACACCAGGACTTACAAATATATATAACATACAGAAAATTGCACTACTGGGTACTGCACACATTCTACACAAAACACTTTCAATACAGTAAACATAAGAGCACCACAGCAAACCACAGCACATACCCAAGGCGCACAGAGCTGCGCTCGGTAGTGAAGTGAAAGCACGTTATAAAAATAAAACTACTGAATAATAATAATAATAATTGGAACTATAGACTGGACCAGAAATGATAAGAAACTTGACAGAAAAACTAGGAAGTTGTTGATGTATGGAGCCCATCATCTGAAAGCTGATATCAACCAGTTGTACTTGAGGAGAGACCAGGGTGGAAAAGGCTTAACAGCAGTAGAAGACTGCATACAGATGGAAAGAAAAAGTTTAGTAGAGTATTTACAAAGCAGCACAGGAAATCTACTAAAGACAGTTAATAAAGACAGGTGATGAAGCGTGTAATAGGAAAAAAAAGACAAGAACAAAATACAAAGAGAGCATGTCAGACAGATCGAAGAGAAACTTCTGCATGGCCAATTTTGGAGAACCCCTGAAGACATATGTGGAACAAAATCCTGGGCTTGGTTAGAAAAAGGGGCAATTAAAAAAAAGAAACAGAAAGCCTAATTGTAGCAGCTGAAGATCAAGCGATAAAAACAAATAACTTGAGGAAAAATATATATGGAAAGAATGTGCTAGAAAAATGTAGAGCTTGTGGAACTTGGAATGAGACAGTGGCACACATTGTGGTAGAATGCCCCAAGCTGGCACAGGAAAAATATAAGAAGTGGAAGCACGACCAGATTATACACTGGAAATTGTGCCAGAAATGGGGATTTGAAGCTGGAAACACATGGTACAATAATTGAGTCCAAAGAGTACCGGAGTTGGAGAAATGTAAAGATTTTGTGGGGCTTTCCTATTCAAACGGACAAGAAATTAGAAAATAATAGACCAGATATAATGATTGTAGATAAGGAAAAGCAAAGTTGCTTACTTATTGACCCATCATGCTCATTTGATTCCAAGATTGTAAAGAAAGAGGAAGAAAAACAAAAAATACAGTCCCATAAAGTTTGAAATAAGAAGAATTTGGAGCATGCAAACAATAAAGGTCATGCCTATAATAATTGGGGCATTAGAAACAGTAAGCCAAGATATAGACAAATGGTCGAAGGAGATTGAAATAGAATACCTGGTAGAGCTCCTACAGAAAGTTTGTCCCTTAGGGACAGCAAGGATTATCAGGAGGGTTCTAAGCACTTGAAAGAAAGACTACTGAAAACTTGTGGATACCTAGGGTTACAAGTAGTAACCCGCGATCCACATAATTCCTACCAGAAATAAGACCGAACCAAAATATTAATAATAATAATGATATTGATTTCAAATTTTGGCATGAGGCCAGCAAGCTCAGGGGAGGGAGTAAGTCAATTACATCAACCCCAGTACTCAGCTGGTACTTATTTTACTAACCCTAAAAGAATGAAAGGCAAAGCCGACCTTGGTGGCATTTGAACTTAGAACATAAGGTGGGATGAAATGTTGTTAGCCTTTTGCCAGCTCACTGCCTTAATAATGATAATAATAGTAATAATCTCCTTTTTTTTCTATCACATGACTTTGTATGTTTATTTTATTCGCTCTCATATGTTTATTTTAATGGCCTACCAGTGTATACAGTGAGTTTCTTTGCCCTAGGTGTTGAGAAGACACTCGGCAAGAAATGGAAACAAAACTGAAAGAGGATAATAATAATAATAATAATAATAATAATAATAATAATAATAATAATAATAATAATAATAATGCCCTGATGCTGTACAAGGCAGTGGCTCTCATGGTTTTTGATCTTAACTTATTGGAAGTGTTATCATGTATATCTTGTCTTGGTGTAAAAGCTGGGCTACAGCAAATATTCTGCTCAATACCGGATATTTGCTTGAACTTAACCAGTTGAGCATGTCCCTTGGTGGCTGACGATATGTGCATCTCTGATCACAAGTGGCGGAGTATCATAGCCAGGTTGAGATGGAACCTTTGTGGTTTGAATAATTCACACCTGGAAACATAAGCGTTTCATTCATCATCCTTAAACAACCCTTATTCAGGGACCTTTCGAGTGGGATAGGCTTCTCAACCAGAAGAAAATTCTAATTGTGTCCCACCGGTAAGGTCATATGTTGTTTATCTTGATATGAGGTCACCATGTCATGCACATATAGCTATGATGCATGTGTCTGGTGTACCCTTGTCAGATGGGTATATTGGGCTTTGTATATTTGTAGCACAGTGTCACTTTGATGGTATGTGCTGCTCTCTCACTCAATAATAATCCTTTCTACTATAGCCACAAGGCCCGAAATTTTGGAGGATGGCAGGGGCTTGTCAATTACATTGATACCAGTGCTCAACTGATACTCTATTTTATTAATTTCGAAAAAATGAATGGCAAAGTTGACCTCAGTGACATTGAACTGAGAACATAAAGAGCTGGAAGAAATGCTGTTAAGCATTTTGCCCAATGTGCTAATGATTTTGCCAACTTGCTATCTTAATAATAATAATAATAATACTTTCTACTATAGGCACAAGGCCTGAAGTTTTGGAGGAGGGGGCCAGTCGATTAGATCAACCCCAGTATGCAACAGATACTTAATTTATTGAACGCGAAAGGACGAAAGGCAAAGTCGACCTTCGCAGAATTTGAATTCTGAACATAGCGATGGGTGAAATGCTGCTAACAAATCTACCAGCTCACTCACTTTTTAATAATAATAATAATAATAATAATAATAATAATATCAAAGACACATTCACAGTGGTTATGGTATGTCTATAAAAAGAAACAAAGATACTATACATACTATTAAACAATAAATAATAGGGTGAAATCTAGAAAAATAAAAATTATTCAGTAATTCAACTTGTTTATTTATATTAAATTATAAAAAGATAGTGAAACAAGCAGTGAATTTAATTAATTTGGATTAAAAAGAAGAACAACAACAACAAACATAGACACTGAATATTATAGACATATAATACTGAATCTTTAACCCTTATGATCTTTTGTATCTTATCTTTCACTGGTTTCAATCGTTGGACTGTGTCAATGCTGGGGTATGGCCTTGAAGTGTTTAATCAAACAAATTGGCCTCAGGAATTATTTTTTTAAGTCTGGTACTTATTCTATCACTATCTTTTGCTAAGTTACTGACATGTAAATAAACCAGCATTTGTTGTCAAGTACGTGGGATAAACACTAAAGCGCACACCAGCTGAGCATTCCTCGTCTTGTGGGCTTGTGGGTGCTGGTGCCATGTAAAAAGCACCCGTGCCAATTCCAAGTAAAAGTGCTCATGCTGGAGCTGTGTAAAAGCACCCAGTACATTCTGTAAAGTGGTTGGCATTAGGAAGGACATCTGGCTGTAGAAACTATGACAAAACAGACATGGAGCCCAGGCAACTCTTCAGCTGGCCAGCTACTGTCAAACAATCCAACTCATGTCGTGGACATTAAATGATGATTATGACAAACATATATACACCTTAGCATGCCACAGAGACATTAAATGATGATGATTTTATATATATATAATGGACTCTCCCATTGTTAGACGATGTATGAGGGTTTGACAATTTCTTATCGAACAACCACACAGATGATTTGTTTATAGTGATCAAATGTCATTCGCTCCATCAAAATCAACATTAACTGTACAGGTACAACGGATGCCACATGTCAGATGACAAAATGGTCACAGAGCAACGTGAAATGAAGTGCTTTGCTCAAGAACACAATGCAACAACCGGTTTGGGAACTGAACCCATGATCTTGCAATCGTGAGTGCAACACCCCAACCACTGAGCCATGCGTCTTCACACTATATCATCATCATCGCTTAATGTCCGTTTTCCATGCTAGCATGAGTTGGACGGATAGACTAGGGTTTGGGAAGCCAGGAAGCTGCACCAGGCTCCAGTTTGATTTGGCAGTGCCTCTACAGCTGGATGCCCTTCCTAATGCCAACCACTCCGTGAGTGTAGTGGGTGTTTTTCACGTGCCACCAGCACAGGAGTCTGAGGAGGCTGGCAACGGCCACAATCGGTTGGTGCTTTTTACGTGCCACCAGCACAGGGGCCAGAGGAGGCTGGCAACAGCCATGATCGGTTGGTACTTTTTACGTGCCACTGGCACAGAAGCCAGTCATGGCGACGCTGGTATCAGCCACATTTGAATAGTGCGTTTTACATGCCACCAGCACTGGTATCACAACTACAATTTCCATTTGATTTTCATTTTGATGTACTTGACTCAATAGGTCTACTCAAGCACAGCAGGTCGCCCATGATCCAAGGTACTTTTGAATGGGCTGGGGGTGGTTATGCAAAACTGGTGTAGGATACAGCCGTGAACTCTCTCTCTCTTTCTTTCTCTCTCTCTCTCTCTGTATATATATATATATATATATATATATATATATATATATATATATCGTTGTCGTCGTCGTTTAACGTCCGCTTTCCATGCTAGCATGGGTTGGACGATTTGACTGAGGACTGGTGAAACCAGATGGCTACACCAGGCCCCAATCTGATTTGGCAGAGTTTCTACAGCTGAATGCCCTTCCTAACGCCAACCACTCAGAGAGTGTAGTGGTTGCTTTTACGTGTCACCCGCACGAAGGCTAGTCAGGTGGTACTGGCAACAGCCACCCTCAAAATGGTGCATTTCATGTGCCACCCGCACAAAAAAAAAAACGTCCGCTTTCCATGCTAGCATGGGTTGGACGATTTGACTGAGGACTGGTGAGCCAGATGGCTACACCAGGCTCTAATCTGATTTGGCAGAGTTTCTATGGCTGGATGCCCTTCCTAATGCCAACCACTCCGAGTGAATATATATATATTCAAAGATTAGGGAATGGAGTAGATAAAATTGAGGCTGCATTTGTTTCATAGTTAGTGGAACCACAGAAGTAGTAAATTATCCAAACAAGAGGTAGACTGTAAGCTATTCTTCAGGTCAAGGATGCCTTAATTATATGAAGTTTGCATTGTTGTTAGGAGATCCCGTGTTAACTTTTGGATTCAATTGAATCCCCAATGAGTTAACATGGGATCTCTTAACGACAATGTAAACATCATATAATCAAGGTATCCTTAGTTTGAAGAGTAGCTTACAGTCTACCTCTTGTTTGGATAATTTACTACTTCTAAGATTCCACTAGCTATGAAACAAATGTATCCTGGATTTTATTTACTCCATTCCCAAATTTTTAAATGTTTATTCACATATACAACAACCCCTGTTGCTAACTGTGAACTATAAAATTTTTTTTTTTTTTCAGCTTATCGGACTTTGATATGGGAAATATTCACAACCTTCTGCACCAATAAACCACTATTGTTCCTGGAAGTTGCTTTTTATATCTTCTATGGATTGCTTGAAGCTCACTAACTTCCTACACCTTGATCCTTGGATCTTACCGTTACACACACAAATATATACACACACTTACATATATTCCACACAGATTCTGCCGACCAAATTCAGTTCAATCACAAAGCATTGGTTGGCCTGGAGCTATAGTAGAAGATTCTTGCCTAAGGTGCTGTGCTGTGAGACTGAACCTGAAACCATGTGATTGCAAAGTAAGCCTCTTAATCACACAGCCATGCCATCCAAGAAAATTATCAAAGTTTCTATAATTACAGTTATAATGAAAGCTCGTTATTTCTTTCATTGTTATTTAAGATACGGAGAGCTTATGTAATCCATCTGCTTTCTTTATTTACAGTTACTACAATGTTTTCTGCTCATCTTAACTTACCGTAAGTCTTTTGATGTGTGTGTGTGTGTGTGCATGTCACTGTCTCTACCATAATACCTTCTGTATAACTCACAATTTCTTAACATATTAAATTCTTCACTAGAACAAAGCAGCATCCCCTGAATTCCTTTCTCATCTGTGTTTCCATTCAACCTCTAACCAGTAGCAATTCAAATAGAACATCAATAGCATTAACCTTACCGTTAGTCATATTTTATTCATTTATTTATTTTTTAAATTACCCCTGTGCCTGACATTCTAGTTTACTCTGAGGAAAATGGCATACTGCTGACATTTTTAACAAGAAGAAAGAGGCTCATTTTAGCATATCTTAAAATCTAAGTGCTATTTTTGAAACAAATACTTTTAGCTGACAGGCAGTACTGCATGGTACAGAGGAATTAATGTTGAAGTATTGTAATTTATTTGAGGGAATGAAGAAATCTATAGGATATTATTCCAATCGAAACAAATTTAATAAGTATTTATTTATATTCTAGTTCAACCACCACTCAAAACAACTGCTGTTAACTGGAATTTATTTCATGATACTCTGTTTACAAAAGATTTACTTTAAATTAAGAACATTTTTACACCTACAAGTAATAATTTGTTTCTTATAATTCTCTTTTCACAACAAATGCTTTAGGTAATCTCTATCAAATGAGCAGCACAAATTAAAAGTAAATGAAATTGTTTATAAAGAATGAAAAAAAGAAAAGGAAAGAAAAAAGGAAAAAACACGTGAATGATAGAGAGGCAAATTCTCAAAAGTATTAAGAGGATGTTTATAGTCTGTTTTAAAATATTCTAATCTTGCACTGACGTCAGGTAATTGTTTTTTTCCCATATCCCATAATGATTTGAAGGACTAATGCTTAGCTATGGTTTCACAGTATTAAGTAGATAAGAGATAGATCTCTCATTGGACAGGACACTGTTCCAACTCAACATTCCAACATTTAGGTAAACAAAGGAAAGAAGAATTAATTATACTAAGCAAATACACATTAAAGTTCCTGGAACTTAAGATCTTTAAGCTTATAAGAACAGCCAACTCTAAAGCACTAAGCACTCCCTCCTCAGGAAAGAAATGCATTGGGGTCTCTACATAGCCAGTCATAGTATACATAGATAAACAGTGGGCCTCTAGACTTGTAGGACCTAGAGTAATGTCCAGTGAGCTCATGTTCTAAGACAGCAGTGCATGTAAGTCCACTCAATAATTTATATAAATTAAATTTAAATATTTTATTTTTATTCATTTCCCCACCAATTTCACAGTATGTTGATCCAAGTTGTTGATATCTGTGTTTTTATGGTTTGATAAAGGAAAGAAAAGAAGCCCCCAAGACATTTTTAAGGGCTCCAAAACTGGCAGCATGAAGGTATGAACTTATTCTTAGATCAGAAATACTTGAAACAGAGTGGATTCTTCTAAAGACATCCAAAGACCGAGTGGTGGTGTTATGTTAAGGACCAGGTGATTGATTGAATATGCACCAGACTTGAAAATAAATACTGACATCAATATATCAACTATACTCATGAAGGTGGTGCTCCAGCATAGCCACACTTCAATGACTGAAACCACTGAAAGAATAAAAGAATTTAAAGAAAGATTTATAATTCTTCAAAGAGATGTCACATATCCATACCTTTCTTTTTTGCAGCTTCCACCATTTGTTCATATTCTTGCTTGTGTTTCCTTTCTTCTTCAGGAGCTTTTGATGGGAGGTGACTGCAAGAAGAAGAAGAAAAAATTTTTTTGAAAATCTCATAGTTGCAAGTGTGGCTGTGTGATAAGAAGTTTGCTTCCCATGCATGTGGTCCTAGGTTTAGTCCCACTGCATTGTGCTTTCCATTATAGCTCAGGCTGGTCAAAGCCCTGTGAGTGAATTTGGTAGAAGGAAACTGAAAGAAGCCTATCATATGTGTGTATTGTATTTGCCCTTCACCACTGCTTGACAACTGGTGTTGCTTTGTAACTTAGCTATTCATCAAAAGAAACTGATAGAATAAGTACCAGTCTTTAAAAAAAACAACAACAAAGTACTGGAGTTAATTTGTTTCACTAAGCTCTTCAAGGCAGTGCCCCAGCATGACCGTAGTCCAAAGACTGAAACAGCTAAAAGATGTAAGATTCAATTTTGCTTTTAACACAGTTACTGAAATAGCTTAATAATCCAATTCACTCTCTGTCCAGGTTTCTGAGTGCAAAACTAGAATGAATGACTTCAGATCTGTGTTGAAGATATATTACATTTACACAGAGTAATTCAATTTTTTCTTAAAGGCAGTGATATACAGGAAAACAGCATGTTATAGTGCAATATATACTTCTTTCTGATATTTTCTGTGTTAGCATTAAATCATTTTAGCAATGAATATTGATACAATATCTAGCTTAGATGCGGTAACACGAAGAGACCTATATCCTTGCAATAACATTCAGCAACTTCCATAAAACAATAATAAAAAAAAAGAAAAAGAAAAGAAAAAAAAACAGATCAAGAAGAAAGATTTATTTTCCAGTATATCTGGGTTTAGTTTACAACTGGTTTTCATGTTAAAAGGGAAAAATGCAAGGAAAGCATTACTTCTTGTATGATACTATAAAAAAAAAAAAGAGTTAAAATGTATTCTGTAAGATTCAACCAGAAAGAACACATTAATTTTAGTATATGTTTTAGTATTTATAGCTGAAGGCATGGCTGTGTGATTAAGAAGCTCACTTTGCAACAACATGGTTTTGGGTTCAGTCCCACTGCACAGCACCTTGGGCAAGTGTCTTCTACTTCTAGCTTCAAATCAAACCAATATTTTTTGGGTGACTTTGATAGATGGAAACTGTGTGGGTGGAAGCCCATCATATATATACATATATATATATATATATATATATATATATATGCTTGTATGTAGAAAGAAACCTAAAAAAAAAAAGGTGGCGAGCTGGCAGAAACGTTAGCAAGCCGGGCGAAATGCTTAGCGGTATTTCGTCTACCGTTATGTTCTGAGTTCAAATTCCACCGAGGTCAACTTTGCCTTTCATCCTTTCGGGGTCGATAAATTAAGTACCAGTTATGCACTGGGGTCGATGTAATCGATTTTATACCTTTGTCTGTCTTTGTTTGTCCCCTCTATGTTTAGCCTCTTGTGAGCAATGAAGAAATAAGAAACCAAAAAATGAAAAAAAAAAACTGACACTGTCAGTTATGACAATGAGAGTTGCAGTTGATCTGATCAATGGAACAGCCTACTTGTGAATTTAATGTGCAAATAGCCGAGCACTCCACAAACATGTGTACCCATAACGTAATTCTCAGGGAGATTCAGCGTGACACAGAGTGTGACAAGGCTGGCCCTTTGAAATACAGGTACTACTCATTTTTGCTAGCTGAGTGCACTGGAGCAACATGAAATAAAGTGTCTTGCTGAAGGACACAACGCATCACCAGGAATTGAACTCATGACCTTATAATCATCATCATCATTGTTTAACGTCTATTTTCCATGCTGGCATGGGTTAGACAATTTGCATCGGCTACAACTACAATTACCATTTTGATTTCAATCATGATTTGATTTTGATTCTGATTTTACTTGACTCAATAGGTCTTCTCAAGCGGGCTGGTTATGTGACACTGGTATAGGCTATGGCTGTGATCTCACTTTTCTTGCCAGGTCTTCTCAATCACAGCATATCTCCAAAGGTCTTGGTCTCTTGTCATTGCCCCTGTGAGGCCCAACGTTCGAAGGTCGTGCTTCACCACCTCATCCCATGTCTTCCTCTCACAGGTTCCTTCTACTGTTAGGGTGTGACACTTCTTCACACACCTCTCCTCATCCATATGCAGCACATGACCATACCAGTGCAGGCGTCTCTCTTGTACCCCACATCTGATGCTTCTTGTGTCCAACACTTCTCTCAGGGCGCTTACACTCTGTCGTGTGTGCACACTGACATTATGTATCCAGCGGATCATACTAGCTTCATTTCTTTCAAGCCTACACTTGTCCTCAGCAGTCATGGCCCATGTTTCACTGCTGTATAGCATGGCTATTTGCACACATGCATCATACAGTCTACCTTTCAGTCTGAGCGAGAGGCCCCTTGTTACCAGCAGAGATACGAGCTTTTTGAACTTTGCCCAGGCTATTCTTATTCTAGTGACAACACTCTTAGAGCATCCACCCCCACTACAGACTTGGTCACCTAGCTAGCGGAAGCTATTAACTACTTCTAGTTTCTTGTGAGTTGAATATCCTAACCATTAAGCCTTGCATCTTCGACTATATGTATAAGAGATTATATAAATGACAAGGGAACAAGAAATTATGCAATGAACTTCATAATTTCTTATTCCCTTGTTATTTATGTAATCCCTTATTATGCTCTGAATCACATATGTATTGAGTTCTTAAATCAGGTTATTAATATCGCTTTGCTTAAACAAAATATTAAAATATGTATGTATATGATGGGTTGCTGAGAATTTCCTGGCTTTGGGTAAAAGAAAATACAGGAGGATCAGTTAATTATGATTTCATTCAACATATTCCCCACTCAGATTCACACACTTATTGCAGTGGTCCTTCAGTTTTTCTAAGTCCTGTAAAAGAACTCGGAAGTTTAGACCTCCAGCCAGGACTTTCATGATATCCTTAAGGCCAGGAACTTTTCAGCATCCTCTTGTATATGTGTGTGTGCTGGGACAACCAGTGTTGGTTTGTTTATGTCTCTATAATTTAGTGGTTTGGTAAAATAGACTAATAGAACAAGTACTAGATTTGATAATAATAAATACTGTTTGGCTTAAAACCCTTCAAGGCAGTGCCCCAGCATGGCCACAGTCCAACGACTAAAACAAGTAAAAGATAAATGATACAACTGAAGACAAAATATTTCAAAAGATGGGATGGTCATGGTTAGAATCCTCTTGACCATATGTTTGCTTGATCAGGGATGTGTTACTAAACAACAACAGTATTTTAGTCAAGGTAGGTTTGAAAGTCAATGCCCCACCTTGAGCTAAATTTACCTTGCCTAGTGAAAAAAAAAAAAAAAAAAAAAAAAAATTGAAGTAATTTCAATATTTGTCTTTTTTTTTTCCTTGTCCTTAGATATAATGTTTACTACATGAAAGGAGTCAATTTAAGAAATCTGGCAAAACAAACAATTGCAGTCCTAAAATAGCTGTATCGACTTGGTACCTATTTTAAGCAAATTATCAATAATTTCATGGAAGGTAACCAAACTTTACTCAATCTTCAACAGCTGCAATGATACTGAAATATTGAAATCTGTAATAGTGTTAAAACATATCATAATTATATATATATATATATATATACACCATGTCTTTCAATTGTATTTTCTTTTCCTGGTAAGAGATGTTGTTTTGAACAATATCTAAATAATTTTTACAACCTTCAGTATATAAATTGCAATGGATTTGGAGGAATACATATCTAGAGTAATTAAATAAGTTCTTTTTTTTCCTAGGAAATGTTCTATTCTAGAGCTTCCAGAATCCAGTATATAATGTTTCCCAGAAAAAACACAATCATACACATCATTTTTGAGTCAGTGTTTTGTGGCTGGATGCCCTTCATAATATCAACCGTTTCACAACACAGGTATACAGTGTACTTAATCTCATGTTAGTGATGTGAAAGGGATATTGACTAGTATGGTAATCACATTTAAGGAGGAAGGTGTAGAAAGGACTGTTGAGTTGGAAAAGATGTGAAGATGGAAAGTATTAAAAGATTTTGTTACCTAAGAGATAAGTTGAACGAGAAGGTGAACTGGACTAGGTGATGGTGGTATGAATGAGACATACCTGAAATAAGTTCCAAGAACTGATTAGTAAGCTAATGAAGAAGGGAATGCCATTGAAACTAAAGGAACAGATGTATGCTGCATATATGAGGTATGCTATGATGTAGCACGGAGAAAGGGGAAGACAACCAATGAATTGCAAAGCATGATAGGAATTCACCCAGTGATGGATGGTGTGAAGAGAAATGGGATGAAATGGTTGAGTCATGTGCTGAGGAAGGGTGAAAGTGACTTAGTGAGAGAAGTGATGGAAATGAATGAGGGAGGAAGAAGAGGAAGGGAAGCCTGAAAGAGGGCTGCCTAAATATTTTATACATACATAGGCTGTAGCCTAGTATGACAGGATTGCTGGATTTCACCCAAGCATCCCAGGTTTGATCACTGATATGGGAATGTTATATAAATATTTAAAAGCATAGCCATCACTTGCAAGTAAGTATGACTTGGTAGTAGGTGCCATGCTTTGCTAATTGTTTTAGGTGCCTTTACATTTGTGAGCAGACATAAAACCTCAGCCATCTCGCCTTTGACCCAGCAGAACATTGAGGACATGACAGACGATGGGAGAGAATGTTAGAGCAGCATGAAATGAAGTGCCTTGATCAAAGATGTGACACACTGCCTGAACCTGGAACTGAACCATGCAAACACACACACACACACACACACACACACACACACACATGACCATACATATACACATACATCCAACCCATGCTAGCACGGAAAGCGGATGTTAAACGATGATGATGATGATACAGTTTAGTGTATAAATACATATGCACATGTTGATGTGCAATTATATGTATGAATATATATGCATAAAACAAAACATATAGAGCTGCAAAGGCACTGACTCCAAATACACACACACACACATCCATAACCATCTTGTTGTTGAAATACCAATGAAAGAACCTTGGATCTGGGTTAGAAATCAGTTCTTGCTCCATTGGTAAGAAATCTAGAAACAAAACTTAATAACATGGATACAGGCATACATACTTGTACACATGCATATACACACAAACAAATTTTTGATGTGGTGACCTGAGCGGATGGTAGATTAACAAAATATGGTGTCGATCACCAGTAACTGGCTTTATTTAGCCCTCCCGTAATGGTTATCTTAAGACTTAAAATAAAATTATAGAAATCAAAGGCTTGTAATATTTCATCAGTTGAAACAAATCTCTCTTCAAACAGATAAAATAAGTAAATTATATTTCGTCCAGATTGAATACTTTGATCATTCTCAAACAAGTGAACATCATAGTAGAGCAAGTGACATTTAGACACATTCGTTAGTATATTTATGTAATTAGAGCTCTCTACAAAAGCCTCACTATGGTTACTACTTAAATTTACAGGCTTGTAAAAAAAAAAAAAAAAATCCAGTAAAACATACTTGCACTCTTATTTCAGTATGACTTGAATTCAATATTTCCTAAGACAAAACATTGACATATCTAATTTACTGATTCGTTAATGCATGACTTCAGATTGATGTAATTGCATAGCAATCTTAATGTTACAGTTCATTTAACAAGGCTAACACCAAATATATAATTTGTGTGAATGCCTGAACTTTGAGCCTGTATTTTATCTGGAAGTTCTTGTTAATTATATTTTCTCTTAAGACAATAATAATAATGTGAGGCAGTTTCTTTGTAGAAGCCAACATAACTGTCTTCACGAAGAAGATGGATACTAAGTAGGTTGCAAATTTTCAATGACTGCTGTTGTTCTTTAGCATGAAAAAGCTTTCACCTTTAATACTAACCTGTCTAAGACTGCCTCTGGTTTAATGATCAAATTTCAATTTTTCTGAAGTGTTTTAGATTAAAACCTTCCATCAAAATTTCATGTTGATTTATGTTTCAAAGACCAGTTTAATAATAAGATATCTTTCTGAATTTTTCATTATTTTCAAAATTAAATGAAACAAAGGCATTGTATTTCAAAACAAAAATGATAACAAAAGGGTTAATGATGAAGTAACAGTTAATTTGGAGTTTATCAAAACCTCAGTATTTTTCGAAATCAATTTTTTCGCTTTTCTTTTATACATATTTTGTGATGCTCATGTTTTGTTACCACTACTGTTAGATACAAAAAAGTTTTACTAGAAGTAGCACATTTCACACATTTTTGTTTTGGCATCTAAGTAGTCATGCATATTTTAAAATGAAGAAAAAAACAGAATAAAAAGGAATTAGAAAAAGGAGAAGATATTAGCAGAGAAGAAAGAGAAAAGGAAGTAGAACAACAGAATACAAATCACTATGATTGTTAATGACAGTATGCATAAAGTTTTAACATTCAGATTACTGTCAAATGTAATGCCTATTTATTCACATTTTTCATTGCATCCTCTGGTGAGGCGTGTTGGCCTGCAAGAGTCCTGTGCCAGTGCGACATAAAATGTACTTGTGCTGGTGCCGTGTAAAAAGCACTTGTGCTGGAGCCACATTAAAAGTACTCAACACACACTGTAAAGTGGTTGGCGTTAGGAAGGACATAGAAACCAAGCCAAGTCAGCTTCCCAGCTCTGGTCAAACTGTCCAACCCATGCCAACATGGAAAACGGACATTAAATGATGATAATTCTTTTGAATTAATCACACATTATTTTGTAACTTCAAGATTTCAATGATGTGATTGTTTATTTTAACGACATTGTAAGGTAGGTGTAAGTAGTCGGATCTGACCAGTTTGAACATTAAACAGATAGAATATTTGAGTCAGATATGGTCAGTTTAAATGTCAAAGGTTTGAGGTAATTACTTAAAACCACTAATTATCCTGTCTAGATAATGTGTTCATTCTCTGTATACTAGGCCAAAAAGCATCTATGACCAACAAAGATAGCTCTTGAGAAAGTAGATTATTGTTATTAATCCCTATGTGAGTCAAGTATATTAGTCACTATATTACACTTAGTATATCTTCCCTTTTTAAGATGTAGGGTGTGATTTGAGGAAGATTTGGCTGCTATTTCTAACAGAACGATCAACCATACAGAGGCTCTCTCATTAACATGACTAAGTGGGAAAACACAGATTGTCATTACTGTGGTTGATGAAGCATGTCTTTTCTACATATTAAGCAGGTGAAGTAGGTCATGGCCTATTTCGATGTCATTCTCTTATTACATGTTATGCTCTTGTATATAAATGAAAGTCAGATTTGAAATAAATCTGTAAACAAGTTATTGTACCGGACATAGTCTAATGATTTTAATGACGATCGTGTATGCACATCCTTTATAATTTACTTTAATGAAAGTTTAGTCTGTCTAAGTATGCTATATCATTTACTTGTTTACACTTTTAAATATTCAGTTTTATTTATATGCACATTTTAATGTGATAATTTTAATGAAAAGAGAATTGTAGAGTTTGGTGCTTTTAGGTCTTAGTTAAGACAAAATTTCATAGGCCCTCTTTGTGGTGTATGTGTGTGCATTTTCTGATTTGCTTTATCTCATGAAATTTAACTTTATGTAAAAGACAGTAAAAGATTAATGAAGATATAGTTTTTAAATGTAGGAGATCTACGAGATATTGAATGTATGACAAATGGTTGGGTAATGCTGATATAAACAAATATCACTTTGTACATTAATATTTCTACACATATGTGAGAGAGAGAGAGAGAGAGAGAGAGAAGGAATGTGTGTGTGTGTGTGTGTGTGTGTGAGTGTAAGAATATATTTAAGTGTGTGCCCTTGCCATGACATCGTATGGTTGTAAGCGAGTATCACTGCCATACAAGTGATGTTTATTTCCAGTCTTCCTTGGAAAATATGTGACCACAGGAAATATTACCTTGCTGGGAAACAAATGAAGGTTGGTTAGAAGAACATCCGGCCGTAGAAATTTTATTTGACCCATGCAAGCATGTATAGTGGACGTATGATGATGCGATTACACACACACACAAACTAAAAAAAAAAAAAAAAACTGAAGGGGGGTTCAATCAAAAAGTACACATTTTTTTCATATGTATTGTAATTTTTTTTCCAGTTAATAAATAAAGCATTAATTGAAAATGTCAAATAAAAAAAAAGAAAATCAACAGAATGAAGCTTGATCAGATTGAGCAGGCCTGTGATAAAAGCCTTTCAGTTGTAACCATCTGTTTGCCTTGTTATATATATTAGAAAACTACATTTTCTAATATAATATATATCCTTCTCTTCTGAAGATGGTAGAGTGTGATATGATTAAGCTTTGACTGCAGTGTAAGAGATCTTTAAATGTTATTGTTTAGCCCCAAGTTAGTCCTGGTTGAGTAGAGATATGATAAAAAGTGTCATAGCCATGACCATCCTTTCTGTATATATCATGGATGACATTGTCCAAAATCTCCATTTTCTTTTTAAGATATTATGATTGATGGAAACTTGGCGGCTATTTCTAGCATTCTGAATGACTGCACAGTGGCTCTATTATTAATTCATGGCTGTCTTAGTCATAGTTTAGCTACATGTCATTCATGATTGAATATACTTATGATGAAAGGCATTCCAGCTGTGTTCATCCTGTTTCTTTCCAAGGCAGAGAGTACAGTGCCCCTCAACCAGAACCAGCATGTTATTGTTTTCTAGAATGTAGGTTGTAATTTCACTGGTATAAAAGCATTGTTGTTTACATTGTACCCCTTAATGTAGTGGTTTGACAAACGGATATCAATAAAATAAGTAACAGACTGAAATCAGTAAGGAGGTGATATCGTCTAAAACCTTAATGGTAGTGCCTCAGCATGGCTGCAATCCAATGACTGAAATCAGTAAAAGAAATAAAAGAATACAAAAGGGGTCACAGGGAGTAGCGTCCCTGCCTTCCTGAGCTAGTTTTCCACCACATTTCTTAAAAATCATGGCAGAGGTCTTGGTCTCAGGACCACTCATGTCTAGAAACTGAGGTTGGGGGTAAGCAAGAAAATCCAGCTCCAAAAAAGCCTCATGATAGCAAAGGAGAATGGGTACCAGCCAGCCCAAAGGTTGGGGTGGGCTGCACCTGCCTACCTCAGTTGCTATGGCATTGAGGTAGATCTGGCCACCCCCTTTAATGTGGACAAAACCTGGATTTAAAACATTGGATGATGATGGATGATACCAAGTATGTGAAAAAAAAAGAGAGGGGCTGAGGAGAAAACTTTCCAACCACATGGTTTCAATTTCAGTCTCATGGCATGGCAGCTTCAGAAAGTGCTTTCTACTATAGCCTCAGGCAAACAAAAAGCCTTGAGAGGATTTGCAAGATGGAAACTGAAAGAAGCTCATCATATATTGTGTATGTCTGTGTAGGCAACATGGTTTAGTGGTTGACGTGTTGCATTCTTAATTGTAAGATTGTAGCTTTGATTCTGAGACCAGGCAATGTGTGTTGTTCTTGAGCAAAACACTTCATTCCATGCTGCTCCAGTCCACTCAACAGGCAAAAATGAGTAATCTTGTGACAGACTGACATCACATCCAGGCAGAGTATATATATGCCACAAAATTCAGAAAACTGGCCTTATGAGCCTATGGTTTGGAAAAACCTTTGATCCTATCTCTCTCTCTCTACATATATGCAGGAGTGTGTATGTGTTACCCTCTCTTTGCCTTGACTTTGTATAACAGTTGTAAAAGAGACCGCCATCATACGAGCAGTGACCTTCGTCTTCAATCTTCCATGAAAACCTAACACATGCTAGCATGAAAAAGTGTACATTAAAATGGATGATGACAATGATATATTTCAGTGTAAATGTTTGCATATACGTGTATAAGTGTGTGAGAGAGAGGGAGAGAGGGGGAAAGGGAGAGAGAGAGATAGAGAGAGAGAGAGAGAGAGAGAGAGAGAGAGAGAGAGAGAGAGAGAGATGTGATGATAAGTGCATATCTGAGTTTGTATGTCTGAATAAATTTCAAGTCTACATTAAACAGATAACACATGTTAGGCATACTTAAACTCGTCCATAGGAATGCATACTCAGGTTGAAAAGGTCTGATATATAAAAAATGATATATATATAAAAAAAATAATGCGGTGTCATGAGGGGCAAAAGTGACATCAGATCCACTGTTGTGATTATGAATTGGTACTTGGTGTTGCTCTCTTGGTGAAACACATCCACAGACAGACAAATTATTTTAATACAGAGATAGATATATAAATAAATGTTCGGTTGTTACTCTGTCTGAATTGAGATATTCGACATTCTAACCTAGTTTATTTTATCATTTTTAGTGACTAAATATCAGGAATTTATATTTAGTTATATTACATAAGGAATTTATTTATTATTTCGGGAAAGGTGAATTTATTTAAGAGAGACCTCTTCTTGACCAAACGTGCTGTGAATATTTTATATTAATACATTTGGGGGTCACATTTTCGGCTGATTAAAAGTAACTATAGATTCACCCAAGTTTTGTTTAGTCAGTTTTCAGATTGTTGATACATAAAAAGTTCTGGAAACTCTACTTTTAGTGCAGTCAAGAACTGATTTATTCTGTTCTCTAAAATCATATACCTGGCTGTTTTAAAAAGAAAGAGAATACAAGTAGTAATAGTCAAAATAACTTTGATTATACTTCTGCTTGGTCAGGGCTGACCTATGGCTAAATAACAATGATATCAATTTGATGAAGAAATAAAGTCTTCTGTACAATGAAATTATACAGAAACCATCATTATTGTTAAATGTCCACTTTTCCACAGATGGAACTTGTCGAGGCAGATTTTCTATGACTAGATGCCTTTCCTGTCATCAACTCTCACCTGTTTCCAAGTAAAGCAATATTGCTCCATGACAAGACATGTTTTCATGGGAGACTGGAAATGAAAGACACAGCTTGCATGACAATGACATTCATTTACAACTACCACATGAAGTCAAGACAAAGAGACACCAACACACACACGCATGCGGCCATGTAACCACACACATGCTTTTCTTGAACTTTTTTTTATTCCTTCTCTCCAGACCTTTCCTCTCTCCTCTTTCTGATGATGAGCCATGCTCAAAACGTTATACACTCACTCTTTTCCTCATATACTGAGTGTTAAGCTAATACATTCCATGTCTACATCCTTTTGACTTTTGTTTTATTTTCGATTGGCCTATACAAACACACACACACACACACACACACACACACACACACACACGCACACACATGATGGGCTTTTTCAGTTTCTTCAACCCAATCTATTCACAAGGCTTTGGTTGGCCTGTGGTTATAATAGAAGACACTCACACAAGGTGCCATACGGTAGGATTGAACCCGAGACCATATGGTTGGGAAGCAAATTTCTCAACCACATAGCTACACCTATGCCAATATAAACCAGCATTTCCCAAATGAGGTTCTACAGGAAATATTGACATATTGGCAAATGCATTCTTTATTTAAGTCTATATTGAAAATTCTATTATGCATATTCAGCATATTACTTACTGCAAGCAGCAAAGAGACCTTACAGGCTGACTTATACACCAAAACGACTGAAGGACCAAAAATTCTATTTGAAATGTAGCAGGATTTGGAAAGATAGTGATGATGCTTACACTACACAATATACCATGCTGACTTGTATGCCAGAAAATATGCCATGTGATTCAGTATGGAGTTTTGTTTGAAAGAAACTTGGATGCCACTTCTATCAGGCCAAGCCACTATGTCAGAGGATGTCTAATTGGTGTAATTTTAATAGCTGCACAACTTTAGTACACACTATTTACAAGGAGCAATTCTGTTCCCATCCTTAAAACAGAAGATCAAATTATAAAAAGTGCTCAAAGATTAATTATCATCTTTTTATCTATCTGTTCTTTTTCATTGGATTTAACTTTTGCAAGATTAATGTTCTATTTTATATATTTTCTTTACCTATCAGGTTTTGGAAGATAGCTTAATCAAAGGCCGTCACATTTTTGATTGCACACTTTGTCCAGCTTTGTCTTTTTATCTTTTTTTAATGTTTTCCCATTAATTTAGATATTTTATTCAATTAACTAGATGGATATTATATTTGGTACAATATATATATATGTGTGTGTGTGTGTGTGTGTGTGTGCGTGTGCGCATCTGTATATATGTGCGTGTGTGGTATATACATGCACACAAACTAAAAAAATGTTGCATGCTTAAGAAGTGGATGCTCTTAGCCATAACTGTATTTCATAACATTTACTGTTTATGAAGAAATTAAATAAACTTGAATATAGAGTTAAAAGAAAAGTTTTAAATTTAGAAAAACAAAAATAAAACAGAATATATATATATATGCATATATATGTATATGTATCTATATATATGCATATATGTTTACATATTTTTCACTTGTTGGTGATGTCCTGTACTTGATGTATTATATATATATATATATATATATATATACACATATATATATATATATATATATGTATGTGTGTGTGTGTTTACATATTTTTCACTTGTTGGTGACGTCCTGTACTTGATTTTATATATTATATATATATATATACATATATATATATATATATATCAAGAATCTCGCAAACCAAATACAAAAACAAAGTATGTGTGTGAGCGTGCATACATACATACATTGTGCTAGAAATGAGAAAAACATTGAAGAAATTAAAGAAAGAAAATGAAATTCTAACCACAAAAAAAAAAAAAAAATCCCCAGATAACAACAATTCTGTGTACAAATTAATCACATCTGTTTAGTTTTAATTAGAGATAGTTGACTCTAGTTCAAAGGGATCTACATTTTGCTGTTTTTCACAAACTTTTTTTTTAACACTGGCAATACCTGTGGAGATTTCACAGTTATTTTGAAACCTCTAAGATGATTAGAAGATTATAAAGAACTGCAAAAATATAAAAACTCCTTTCAAATTGTATTTTTCTGAAACATTTGATCCTTGAGATGGTGCAAAAGTTCACACAGGTAGTACTGAAGGTACAGCCTTTGGATAGAACATCTTTGTTATACGCTTGTCACTTTTTCTATTTCAAGAGGTGTTATTACTTTTTTTTTTTACTTTACACCAAAAGGTACACAACTTTAACTAAGGAATGAAACTGAAGACATAATCTATTTTAAGTATTACTCTGATGCTCTACAACTATATTGGTAAAACTATATTATATCCTTATATTCAGATCACAGTAAAGTTCATATGGCAAGGCTTGAACCCACAGTCCCAGTGAACCAAGAGTAGCAACTGTTCCACTGAGCAATATATATGTAGATGCAGGTATGGCAGTATGGTTAAAAAAGCTCATAGGTGCAGGAGTGGCTGTGTGGTAAGTAGCTTGCTTACCAACCACACGGTTCTAGGTTCAGTCCCACTGCTTGGTACCTTGGGCAAATGTTTTCTACTATAGCCTTGGGCCAATCAAAGCCTTGTGAGTGGATTTGGCAAATGGAAACTGAAAGAAGCCAGTTGGTCATATGTGTGTGTGTGTGTGTGTGTGTGTGTGTGTGTGTGTGTGTGTGTGTTTGTCCCCTCAACATTGCTTGACAACTGATGCTGGTGTGTTCATGTCCCCATAACTTAGTGGTTTGGCAAAAGTGACTGATAGAATAAGTACTAGGCTTACAAAGAATAAGTCCTGGAGTTGACTCGCTTGACTAAAGGCAGTGCTCCAGCATGGCCGCAGTCAAATGACTGAAACAAATAAAAGAATGTGGATTTGGGTTCAGTCCCCACTCTACATCAGTACAGCAACTTGGGAAAGTGTCTCAAACTACAGCCCAGAATTGATTAATACTGGCAATGACAGAACTATAGAAGAGCTTGTTGAACGTGTGCATGTGTGGGGGTATGTGTATGTGTGTGTGAGAGAGAAAGAGAGAGAGAGAGAAAGAGAGGCAGAAACAAAGAGTATATATACATATATATATATATATATATATATATATATATATATATATATATATATATCTTTTATCTTTTGTCTCAGTCATTAGATTGTGGCCATGCTGGGGCACTGCCTTGAATTTTAGCTGAATGAATCAATCCCAGTACTAATTTTTTAATCCCGGTACTTATTCTACTGGTCCCTTTTACCAAACACCAAAGTTATGGGAACATAAACACACCAACAATGGCTGTCAAGTGGTGGTGGAGGACAGACAGACAGACAGACAACACACACACACACACACACACACACACACACACACACACACACACACACACACACACACACACACACACACACACACACACACACACACACACACACACATACAGAGGCTTCTTCCAATTTCTGTCTAACAAATCCAATAAGGCTTTAGTTGCCAAAGGTTATAGTAGAAGACACTTGCTCAAGGTGCCATGCAATGAGACTGAACCTGGAATCATACAATTGGGAAGCAAACTTCTTACCACACAGCCAAGCCTGCTTCTCTCTCTCTCTCTCTACACACACACACAAATCTGAGTGTTTCTTTATGTTTATGCTATTTAAAACCTGTGATGTTGATGTGCTGTAACAGTGGTGTGACAAACAAATATTGAATATCTAAAATGACTGATTTCATCTCATACTTTATCATCCAACTGCCATATGAGTAATGTAAATTTTATGTCTTTGGCATCATCCCATAGTTACAGTAGTATAAACATACATGGATAAACAAATACAAAAGGTTTCATTTAGTAGACAACAATTAAATGCACTAATGTACTTAAGTTAAGTGATTGATGATTATTTACAAAAACAAAAAAAAAAATTTCATTTCCTCCTATTTCTCACTATTATCACCATTCCTCCAGGGAATATTCTTCTCTAACTCTTTTTGCCTCCCACTTTGACTAACCATTTAACTGAGTAACATGCATATAACTGTGTGATTAAAAAGCTCACTTTGCAACAATGAGCTTTGAAGTTCAGTTTCGCTACATGGCACCTTGGGCAAGTGTCTCCTATAAACTCTGGGCTAAACAATGCCTTGTGAGTGAATTTGGTAGACAGAAACTGTGTGGAAATGTGCATCATATGTGCATGCATGCGAGTGCGAGTGTCTGTGTTTGTACTTGTCCTTCCACTGTTTGATAACCAGTGCTGGTTTGTTTATATTCCAGTAACACAGTGGCTAGGCAACAAAAAAAAAAAGAAAAAGGGGACCAATAGAATAAGTAGCAAACTTAGAAAAAAATAAATACTGACATTGAGGAATTACAGGGGGTTGATGATAGCCAAGGGGTCGAATGGGGGTTGGCATGCAAAAGACCAGCTACCCAGATGAACAGCTTGAAATACTTAGCGCCATGCTCATCTCTCACATTGATGTTGTCAATTTCAATAAAAGATATTCCAGCAATATGATGCATTTTCCACGTTTTCCCATGAAAATAATGTCATAAAAATTGAAAGTTTAATACTGTATACTTGTATATGTAGTTTTAAATGTAAAATGAGTGTCATCTTCAATAGAATTTCTTAATTTGTCATATATGTATATTTTAGCCAACATTTTAATTGCCATCATCAGAACCCAGTACGCATTTAAGATATGGTAGGTAAGGTAAGGCATTAAGGTATTGTAAATGAGGAGGGTGGTCGATGCAGAAGGAGAAGTGGCTAAAGGGGGTCAATGATCGAAAAAGTTTGGCGACCCCTGGATTAACCCCTTCAAGGCAGTGTCCCAACATGGCTACAGTCCAATGACTGAAGCAAGTAAAAGATAAAATATACAGACATTGCAGCACTTAACACAACTTGTATATTTATTTAGTATATTATTCTTTAGTATCTTTTTAAAAAAAGTGACCCACTTTGCAGCATACAATTTTTATCAAACTACTTTCATATTTTAAAGAAGGGGTGAGTTTGGGGGAAATATTTTTGTGGAAAGTGGCAATGCAGACAAGTTCTTGACATCTATCTAGTAGTAGTAGTTGGGTGGTCTGCAAATGAGATAGCCTTTACAAACACTGTTTCAAAAGAATTTCATAATTTATCTATATACAGCTGTGTGGTTAAGAAGCTAGGTTTGCAATCATGAGGTTTCAGGTTTAGTCATACTGTGTGGCAATTTGGACAAGTGTCTTTAACTATAGCCCTGGGTCAACTGATGCCATGTGAGTGAATTTGGGAGAGGGAAAATGTGGAAGCCTGTTGTGTGTGTGTCTTTGTTATTGTACCTCTGATTTACTGCTTGACATCTGTGTTGGTCTCTTTATGTCCCCTATAATTTAGTTTGGCAAATTAGAACAATAGAATAGATAGCAGGCTTTAAAAAAAAAGTACTGAGATTGATTTGTTCAACTAAACTGTTCAAGCTGGTGCTCCAGCATGGCTGCAGTCCGATGACCGATACAAGTAGAGATTAAAGTTAGTATACATTTGAACATAGGAATGATTTCAGCATATTTCTTATTCTAAGAATCAGTTGAGACTGGTTAAAGAGCTGAATTATGAAAGTCAAGTTATATTTGATAAAGAGTCATTGTTATTGTCATCACCATCTTTA
>NC_142929.1:41434176-41534176 GCF_046866305.1 Octopus bimaculoides | reverse complement strand
GAAGATATGGGTTTTAAAACAGGAGTTATGTTTATCAGATAAACATGTACACAGTCTATTAAAAGCTTCATAGCGGGTACCCTGTTCAAAAGTATAAAGCCTACAGTATACACTCTGTAGAAGACTTTTCCTGCTAGTATTTATTTTACTGTTTTAGACCAGCCTCCCATACTGAATATCTGACAAAACAACCATTCTAATATACAACACTATAGACTTCCGTTAGTCCAATACGGTTATCACCATCAAAAAAGATTGAATCAGAGAATAAATAAAATAGATTAGATTTATCAATAGTGGTTTTCAAACTAACACAGCAATGTTTCTATGCCTTTATACTGATATGATAATAAAACAGAACTAGTTGCTTTGAACACTAAAGCTGTTTACGAGTTATTATTGAAAATATCTTATGTAAATAAGGAATAAACAAATAAATAAAACATACACAATGTTTTAATATTAAGAGAACTGTTATACAGGAAATATTCTGTAGTTTTAGCTATACTTTTACACCTAGTCAAAATAGTCGTTTTTTTTTTCTTTCTCAACGAAACTATCTTATTAATTTGAATGTGTGCGTGTGTGTGTATATATATATATATATGCATGTATATGTGTGTGTGTGTGTATATATATATATATATATATAAATATATATATATACATGTATATGTGTGTGTGTGTGTATATATATATATATATATATATATATATATATATATATATATGCATGTATATGAACATACATGTATATGGTGCCCCAGTGTGGCCACAGATTTGAAGCTGAAACAATTTAAAGATATATATGTATATATATGTCTGTATAAATATATATATATGTGTATTTATGTATGTATGAATACACACACACATGCATACATATGTTTGTATCTATATGCATGTATGTGTTATAAAAAGAATTCATCAACATTGTAATTAGCATTTTTGTTAATCTGCTAACATCTATATCTGCCAGCTAAATTGCTTGTTAGGCCCACATGACTCAATCTCAGTAGGAGGTCATGAAATTGGGATTGAAAGGAAGCAGAGTATCAGATTTTTCACAACCCACGTCAACATGATAAAGCGAGCAATCTACACTCTCACAGAACACAAGCCACTAAACATACCAACAATGGAATTTTTGATACAGATACTCAATACCCAAGGAAAAATATGGATGGTCATGGCTGGAATTCTGAAGATCATAGATCTGTTTGATTAGGGCTACCTTGAGGTTAAACAATAACAGCTCACTAGCCTCAATGCTTAGATGTTATGATATTCAGATCAATGGAAATTGGGTTTCATAGGAGGCTGACAACCAAATGAGCAGAAGAAAAAAGAGAAACTTCAGAAAGCAGCCACTCAAATACTATAAAGTAACTAGCTGGCCACTGTGCCATCAAAAATGACAGTTAATTATAGTATTTTATATATAAATAAGGTACATAATAACCATGGATACAAAAATACTTCCCTTGTACACACACACACATATACTCACACAGAGTTGAAACGCTGTTTGATTTTTTTTTCTTCACCGTAGAACTTCCATCATCGCACTACTGAGTTTGTCACCACCCCTTCCTTCCTTATTCATCTATCACCCCTTTCTTTATGATTCATATGTTGTGACAGAGAAAGACACGAGTATTATTATAGAAGTTTACACTACAAAGGGGATAACATCATCATCATTGAATAAGCACCCACTTTTCCATGCTTGCTTGGGTCGGATATAGTTTATTGATATAGACTTTTTAGCTCTGGATGCCTTCCTGTTGCTAATCCTCACTTGTTTACTCTAATTTACTCTAATTAGAAAGAGAACACACATACATGTGCACACACATGACAGGCTTCTTTCAGTTTCTGTTTGCCAAATTCACTTGCAAGACACTGGTCAGTTCAGAGCTATAGTAGGAGACACTAGCCTGAGACGCCATGCAATGGGACTGAACTTGAAACCATGTGGTTGGGAAGGAAACTTCCTAACCACACTGCCACACCTGTGCCTGTATAAATCAGGAAAAAGAAAAGAAAAGAGAAGACACTGGAAAATGTTGTGCTTAATATATAAGAGAATCTGGTTTTTCCAGGGAGTAATTTAGTCACGTAGCCTAGTTATAAATTAATGAATGCCATTACCAAATAACATGTTGAATTGGTACTCAGAAAAAAAAAAAAAAAAAGAAGATATATAGAGAGATTTATTTTCAAACTCAGTAGGCAACTTTCTGAAGCAAGAGAGTAATTAATGAGAAGTAGTAGAAAAGGACAGTTTCAATAGTCACACAGAGAAAGGGACAGAAAGGCAAATAGGAGATGATGATGATGGTGGTGATGATTTTTCTATGCCAGCACAGGTTACACAAGTATGTTAATGGGACACTGTTTTACAGCTGGAAGACCCTTACCTGTTTTTCACGTAAGGGATTTCTAGTCTCAACCACATGGCTTTGAAAGTATGAAGCAATGGACGAGTTATTGGCAAAGAAGTGTCAACAACAATGCTTGATGTCGTAGATTTTTGAATAAACAAGCCCAGATGTAAACAAACACACTCAAGCATACATTGGCCTGCACATGCATGATGAGCTTCTTTTCAGTGTCTGTTTAACAAATCTACATCCAAAGCTTTGGTTAGCTTGGGGCTACACATGATACTTGCTCAAGGCATTACACAGTAGGATTAGACTCAAAAACCATATGGCTGAGAAGCAAATTTAATAATAATTATAAGCACAAGATCTGGAATTTGGTGAGGGGGGAGCTAGTCGATTACACCAACCCCAGTACTCAACTGATACTTATTTTATTGATTCTGAAAGGATGAAATGCAAAGCTGACATCAGCAGAATTTGAACTCAGAACATAATGCTAGAATAAATGCCACTAAGCATTTTGTCCAGAGTGCTAACAATTCTGCCAGCTTGCCACCTTAATAATAATGATAATAATAATACTTTCTAATATAGGCACAAGGCCTGAAATTTGGGGGACAGGGATAGTCAATTATATCAACCCCAGTATTCAACTGGTACTTAATTTATTGACCAGGAAAGGATGAAAGATAAAGTCGATCTCAGCGGAATTTGAACTCAGAATGTAAAGACGAATGAAATACTGCTAAGCATTTTGCCCAGCATGCTAATGATTCTGCCAGCTAGCTGCTTTAATAATAATAATAATAATAATAATTCTTGCTAATTTTAGCACAAAGTCAGCAATTTTGAGGAGAGAGCATTAGTCTTCACTGCTAACTCCAGTTTTTGACTGGTAATTTATTGGTCTTGGAGGGATGAAAGGCAAAGTTGACTCAGGCAGGATTTGAACTCAGAATGTAAAAAGCTGGAAGAAATACTACAAGGCAATTTCTCTGACGCACTAATGATTCTGGCAGCATGAATAATAATAGCAATGATGATGATGATGACGACGATGACTAAGCAAGCCAAATAGTTGGTAATCTAAAAATAAAGTATTTTTTCCCTATTTTATCTATTCTGTATGAAAGATAAATAAATGATGGTAGCTGTTGATAACTAGAAGATTTCCATGACAGTGCAATGGAAAAGCCCGAAAACATTTTTATTCATTTAGTCTGGAGTTGTAATCAGAAATATTATATTAGTTTCATAAAGAAGTAGTCATAAAGTACAACAAGAATTTACCATCAGTGTGCTGCTAGTAAATCATAGGCACAGGCATGGCTGTGTGGTTGAGAAGCCAGCTTCCTAATTAACCATGCAGTTTTGGGTTCAGTTCCACAGTGCAGCACCTTGGGCAAGTGTCTTCTACTATAGCCCTGGACTGGCCAAGAGTCTGTGAGTGGATTTAGTAGATAGAAACTGAAAGAAGCTCATCTTCTGCCCAGCCAGCTCCTGTCAAACCATCCAACCCATGCCAGCATGGAAAGTGGATATTAAACAATGATGATGATGATCGTGTGTGTGTGTGTGTTCTTGTCTGACACTATGTGATGGTTGTAAATGAACATGTCTAGCAATGGGGGGAAATATTACCTTGCTAGGAAACAAGGTGAAGGTTGGTGACAGGAAAGGCATCTAGTTATAGAAAATGTCTCAACAAATTCTGCCTGATCCATGCAAACATGGAAAAGCAGACATTGAATGATGATGATGGTGATGTTGAATTGGACCATTTTAGGTTTCTGTGTCCATGATTTCATTTGTTCAATTCTGAACTTTAGATGTTATCTTGATCTTACATTTAGATGTCCAATCTACAATGATTCAGAATCAAGGGTTTCCTTACCTTATTCATGCTTTCATCGTCAAAATAGATATTGTAAGTTGTAGTCTATAACTTTAAACCTAAGGTAATTTTAAATATGTTATTTCAGATTTGAAATCATCAACTTAAATCAAGACAATTGAGTTAACCAGTTTTAGCCCATTTTTTAAATCATATTTCTGTTGGAATACACTACCTTCATTTCAATTAATTTTGAAAATAATGAAGACTATAGTAAAATAACTCATTATTAAACTGATGTTTAGAACATATATTGACATGAAATTCTGATGGGAAATTTTAATTTTATATCACTTTAAAACACGATGTTTGTATCATTAAAAAATCAGGTACGGTGGGTTGATGCTAAAAGGGTTAACTTAGGAGTAAACAACAACCAGTGCTGTCCCCCCATTCCTACTATATTTAATCTTTATGTTAGTGTTGTTTGTTCCAGTCAAAGTATCAACACAGTTATACCCTCTCTTATGATATAATTGCTACATCCCAACGAATGTAGGTAATAAACAATGTACAAGTTCAGTGAAGAAAACACTTTCATAGTAAAAGGTGACAGAAACTGCTTTAATAGTGTATGAGTGTGTTGCTAAGTAAAGGCTTGCCAATCAGGTAGTTAAATATGTTATTGGCAGTGGTCCACACAGTACATTGTATAATTGGTGTACTGCCCCAGATATGTGAGCCATAATTTAATCAAAAATATATTTTGCATCTTGTAAATATTTTTTGTTATTTTATTTATGCTTATAAGAATGTGTAAGCTTTAGGCATATATATATATATATATATATATATATATATATATATATATATATATATCAATATATATATATCAATATATATATCAAACATTGTTTTTCTTTATCTATGGAGTGAACATTTATAATCTTAATATATATGGGTCACTGGTCTTTAGTGTGAATCTAATTAAGATAACCTGTCTGCTCCTGATTGCAATAGATGTTATATTAATTAGAATGATGGCAATGATGATACACTCACACATATGTTACATCACTTTCTTCTTCCTTAGGCCATTTTACTTCTTATGGAGTTGTAGGGGTATTAAGTAGACAAAAAGCATTGCCTTGAGAATTTTAAACTTAGTGGAACCAGTCTCTCTCCAGGTTTGAAAACAACTGATTTTTTCCTGGGAGAGTGAGAAAGGGAGGGAGATAAGAAAGAATCAACCTCAATACTGGACGGGTACTTTATTTTTTGACCTCACGCGCAAAAAGGAAAAAAAAAATGTAAGGCAAATTTGACAATGCTACGATTTGAACTCAAAGTGAAGACAGTTGGAATGACCCAGCCAACTTACCAACAACAAACTTTACATATATAAAATGGAAGTTATTAGAAATGTTAAGGACCATCCCAAATGAAACAAACATAAATGAAAGATGAAAAAATTTTAATCCTAATTTTTGAGTCAAAACAGCCTGACAGTAAATAACATTCATTTATAAGAAAATGGGTCAGTTTTTTAAACACTGTTTTCTTTGAAACAATTTTTCTTTTAATGGCTTGATATTTATGATACTAAAATCATTTATACTTGCTCTCCCATGTGGATTATATAGCAAACAAGCATTCCAAATATGCTAACAATAACACCCCTTACATTCTCAAGAGAGAATCAAAAGCGCACATTGTTATTTAGTTAATGTATAAATAAACTGAAAACACAAGGAAATATTCACTAGCCAACTGGGATTATTATGGTTTTCTTTGCACCAGAGGCAAACGTCTTAGGAAGCTTAGCATTAAATACTACCTATTCCCAACAAACTTGAGTAGAAACTTTGAATGAAAAGAAGGCAATTATGAATGGAAACCTCCCACAAAAATTCAGCACAAACAGTTGTTATTTCTATTACTACTTCTTTTTATGATTATCAAATATCAAATCTAAGTCTTAAGAAAAATTCTTCACTGAAAATATCAAAGTATAAAATTCTGAAAAATCTCTTTAAAACAGAATTTAATTTAGTTTAAAAAGGAAATGTTTTCTAATTAAATTGATTTAGAAATTGCTAAATTGGTTATAGTCAGACAGCAGTGGCAATAATTGCTTTATATTTTAGCCATTAAAAACATCAAATGTTGAAAATATTTTGAGAACAAAAGAAATAATCAAGGATTAATTTCTTTTTAAATATTTCTGACAGTAATGTAATTAGTTGGTTACTAGTTGCTATGCTCTACTACAAGAAATTTTTCTCAAGCAATTTAAGGTTTCACTTTAAATTACTTAGCCAGAGAATTATTATTATTATTATTATCATCATCATCACACTAGTAGCCTTTTATGTTCAAATCCTATACCAAGGTCAACTTTGCCTTTCATCCATCAAGATGGGTGTAGGAGTGTTGATAAAGTAAAGAATCCTTCTCCCAAAATTGGTGGCCTTGTGCCAATGTTAGAAATCTTTGTTGTCATCACTGATCACTACTACTACTACTACTGTTATTATATTATTATTATTAATATTATTATTATTATTATTAAGGCAGCAAGCTGGCAGAACTATTAGCATGATGGACGAAATGCTTAGCAGTATTTTGCCTGCCACTATGTTCTGAGTTCAAATTCCACTGAAGTTGACTTTGCCTTTCATCCTTTTGGGGTCAATAAATTAAGTACCAGTGAAACACTGGCGTCAGTGTAATTGACTAGTCTTCTCCCACCAAATTTCAGGCCTTATGCCTTTAGTAGAAAGGATTATTATTATTATTATTATTGAGCTGGCAGAATCATTAGCACACCAGGCAAATTGCTTAGCCATATTTCGCCCTTTGCTATGTTCTGAGTTCAAATTCCGAGGTTGAATTTGATTTTGATCCTTTTGGGGGTTGATAAATTAAGTACCAGTTCAACACTGGGGCCGATGTAACTGACTAGGCTCCTCCCTCAAAATTTCAGGTCTTGTGCCTATAGTAGAAAGGATTATTATTATTGTTGTTGTATGGTTAAGAAGTACACTTTAAGAAGTACATTTTCCTACTACATGGCTTCAAGTTCAATCTCACTGCATGGTACTTGGGTAAGATTTTTCAACTATAGTCCTAGGTTGACCAAACCAAAAGAAGCCTGTCGTGTGTGTGTGTGTGTGTGTGTGTGTGTGTGTGTGTGTGTGTGTGTGTGTGTGTGTGTGCGCGCGCGCGCGCGGGTTTGCATGTATGTGTACTCTTGTCTTGACATGCTGTGATAGTTATAAATGAACACTACTATCCAAGTAGTGTCTTGAGTTTCCAAACTTCCATGAAAACATGTCCATGGGAAAATATTACCTTACTTGGAAACAAGTGAAGATTGGTGACAAGAAAGGTATTTGGCTGAAGGAAAAATTTGCAAATTTACCTCAATGAATTCAATCTGACTGACCTAAGCAAGCACAGAAAAGTGAACATTAAATTGATGATGGTAGAGTCAGGAACAGTACAATACTATAGTAAATGGTATATGTCATTTAGCTACATCATCATCAATTTCCATTCACTTTCCAAGCTGGCAGGAGTGGGAGGGTTCATTATATTTCAAGTCAAGTTCTTATTTGGTGTTACTGCTCTTTTAGACAAGCTGAGAATTATATCTCATACATTCCATTTTTGACACGGTTTCTACAAAAGGAAGAACTTCCTAATGCCAGCCAGCTTACAGAGTTGTATAGAGGTTGTATTATCTTTGGCAAGACTGAAGAGTACACATCTCTAAATTCTGAGTTCAAATGCTGACAAGTTTAAATTTCCTTTCTATTCTTTCAGAGTTGATAAAATAAATACTGGAAGTTGACTAAACCTCTTTGCAAACCTTGGTCATACATAATGAAACTGTATTTTTTGTTGTTGCTATTTTTAAGGCAAGCTTTTCACAGCAAAACCAAGCAGATAGCTGTATTTCTTAGTGCTTATGGCATGGTTTTATTGTTGCAAATTAGATTACTGCTAAACAGGTAGTATGACTCCCTTGTTATTTGTTGTGTTACTAAATCTGATGTTGTAAGTGAATAACGACTCTCATTGAATATGTGCTGTGGGGTTTGTGCAATACCACTGAAAGGGTCATGCATAAAGTATGTTGTGTCTAGTAGTGTTAATTTTAGTTTGTATGAAATATTGTGAATCTTATTTGATTTTACCTGTTTAATTCATGTTATATGTTTTATCACCGAACCAGGTAGACTATGTACATATCTAAGTTTTCTTTCCATACTAAAACGTTTCTCAATTCTGCCTCTTTTAGGTTTCCCTCCCAACCTCCAAACCTTGGTGACAGGAATTAACCTATAGAAATTTTAACCAACAAGGGAGCTAATTCTCTCTCAAATTACACCCTACCATTTTAGCCCTTTTAATACCAACCCGCCTGAAACCGTCTCTGGCTCTATAGTACAAATGTCTTGTTTTCAAAAGTTCTAAATTAAAATCTTCCACCAAACCTTAGTCACAATTCATGTTCCTAACACTAGCTTAATAATAACTAAGTGATTTTACTAAACTCTTTGTTATATTTAAAATTAATTGAAAGAAAAACAGAGCATCTCAACAGAAATATGGTAACAAAAAGGTTAAATAAGGAAAAAACACACTGGATAGTGTAGTTTTAGCCACATTTGCCACAAAAGACAAGGAAGTTGTGGATAGAATGCTTTTGATCATTGGTCTGCCTTATCAGGATTGATTTGGAGTTAGGCAACACCAACTTACAGAAATTCAAATTTAATATCAATCATATCAACCTCACCAGTCTGGAAGGCCTACAAAGACTATATGTATTGCTTCCTTCCTTTGGACAATGAGATAAAAGAATAATCAGTTATAGTTTATACTCTTATTCCTCACATTTTGCTAGTTTTAATTTTTGGATTTTTCATAGTTTAATGATTCCCCCCCCCTCTTTGATATGTCTACCTTAACACAAATTTTCTTTCATATCTTTGTGTTTATAACATTTGGGTGATTTGCTTTGGTTTTCTGGTTAGTCTGAAAGAGCTATAGCCCAGAATATATGAAGTCAACTATTGTCATAAACCCCACTGGAAGAATTACAATAATCACTCATAATTCTAAGTTAGCTCATTTATCCTTCTTTGTTTTTTTTACTGCTTAGTGAGAGAGAAGGCTATTACCATGATATTTTTCAGGGTTTTTGTTTATGAGTAGAAGGGTGGAAAGTATCCTTAAGAAATATAACCATGGGGGCATTACTAAAGGCACCTAAGGATCAGGTTATATTAAACCAGCTGATAGATTAAGTTTGCCATCCAACTAGGTCAGTACAGAATTTGAACTTGGAATGCAAAGAACTGGAACAAATACTGCAAAACATCCTTATATACTCTAGTGATTATGCAAGTCCATTATTCAGTCCTAGACTGGCATTTTATTTATTGACTCCTGTGGGAAGAAAATCAAAAGTTGACCTCTGTGGGATTTGAACTCAGAATGCAAGAAACTGGAATAAATGCCACAAAGTATTTTGTCTGATGTTTTAATAACTCTGCCAATCATTAACAAAGATTTATTTACAACTGCTTTCATCCCTCTGGGACTGTTAAAATACAATACCAGTTAAGTATTAGGGTTGATATATCTAATGTTCTTTCCCACCAAATTTCTAGTTTTATGCTTGTGTCAGAAATTAATATTTTAGTAACATTTCTCTCTCTCTCTATATTTTTTGAATTACCTCCTTTATTTATATATGATGTATTTTATCTACTGTACAAGAGATGTGACTGCAGTGGTATGAACATATAATGTGAACAGATGATAACCTGCTGAGTGAAAAAGTGAAATGAACTGAGAGTTAATGGCATCTATAGCAGAAGCAGATCAAAGAAAGCATGGGAAGAAGTGGCGCAGACTGATATGAGAATATGTAGCTTCTCAGACAAAATGTTATAGAATAGAGGAAAATGGTAATTCATCATACTGAAAACCTGACAAACCCATAGCAGCATAGAGAAATTGAAACAATGAAACAATGATGATCATTATCTGTGGAATCTACCTATCATGCACTTATGAAGTTTCTACCCAGAAATGACACACTGATTAATTTTGAGTCACTTTGCTGTTACATAATGGCACCAAGTCATTGATGAATGAAGCCTGTAGTCTGGTTTTACCTCTCAAATGGAACTAAAGCCATTTGTTCCATTGATGCTTTTCCCAAGACCATTGACAACATTTTAAAATTTTCTATAAATCTGATGCTCATGTACCGTTATCTGAATCTTATGTACCATTATCATAATTGGTGCAATTTTATTGAATACAAAAACTGGGTGGGTACAATATAAAACAGGAATTGTAACTTGATGTTCTCAACAGCATCAATAGAACTGTCATGGTGATTAGGTGATTATGCTAGTGATGATGACTGTATAGAATTAAGCATATCTAATAATGGAAATAGCAATGAAGACGAGGCTTTCAAATTAACACACAAATGTATTTCTAGTGTTGAAATATACTGTTGTTGTGTGTGTCTATGTATGTGTCTGCAAGACAGATCTTGTATATGTGTCTCTTGAAGTGAGTACGCATATGTGTCTACAAGCATGGGAGTGTGTGTGTCTCTTTTAGAGTGAGCATGATGAGCATGATGTGTGTGTGTATTTATTGGACATTGCATATGTATATGTTGGTTAAATGTGCACATATCTGTCTCTATTTTTTTTTTCCTTCAAATAAACTTCTGCTTCCTCAAGGATCTTACAGAATATAGTCAAGTCCCTAAAGTAAATTTTGAGATATTTAGAAACGGGAATTTCTCCTTTATGCAATTATGCTAGTGGTGGTGGTGGTGGTGGGGATACTTATTCTTCAGCCTAAAAAGTTTGAAATGAAGTTAGTAAAGAAGAAGTAAAGTTATTTTTTACCTTTCATTGTAGTTAACATGTATCATAGCTTTTAGAATAGATACACTGTTTCCTTGCAAATTGTAAGAAGCAGCTAAAAGGGTTGATGCTTTAAAGGGCATCCAACCATAAAATACAGCTTCAGAAAGTCCTGCCTAACCTATGCCAAAATGGGAAAGCAGATATTGAAGATAATGAAGAATAGCCTGGGATGACATAAAAAAAGTGAGTGAACATCTTCAACAAAACTGCCTTTGTAACTAATCAAAATAGTTAGCAATAGGTACAGGAGTAGCTTAGGCACAGGTGTAGCTATGTGGTAAGAAGTTTGCTTTCCAACCACTGGTCCTGGGTTTGGTCCCACTGCATGGCATGTTGCGTAAGTGTCTTCTACTATAGTGCTGAGCTGACCAAAGCTTTGTGAGTGGATTTGGTAGACGGAAACTGAAAGAAGCCTGTTGTGAATTTACATATATGTATGTGTATATGTGCATTGTATGTATGTATGTGTGTGTGTGTGACCACCACTTGACAACTAGTGTTGATTTGTTAATGGTTCCCATAACTTAGCAGTTCAGCAAAAAAGAAACCAATAAAATAAGTTCCAGGCTTAAAAGAATAAGTACTGGGGGCAATTTATTTGACTAAAACTCTCAAGGTGGTGCCGCAGCATGGCTGCAATCCAATGACTGAAACAACTGTCTTAGTGACTAATCAAAATAATTCACAATTATAAGGCACTATTATTGAAAGGATAAAAAAAAAAAATTCAGAATTGTGAATTTCTTGCAGGCTGATATTACGTTGCTAAAATAGTTCTGGATTTAATTACATGATTAATT
Source organism: Octopus bimaculoides (assembly GCF_046866305.1). Classification (NCBI taxonomy): domain Eukaryota; kingdom Metazoa; phylum Mollusca; class Cephalopoda; order Octopoda; family Octopodidae; genus Octopus; species Octopus bimaculoides. The sequence continues at coordinate 41,522,181 of NC_142929.1, read as the reverse complement.
CTTTCTACTATAGGGACAAGATCTGAAATTTTGGAAGAGGGGCCTTGTCAATTACATCAACCCAAGTGCTAAATTGGTACTTATATTCTTGAACCCAAAAGCATGAAAGGCAAAGTCGACCTCAGTGACATCTGAACTCAGAACGTAAAGATGGAAGAAGTACCACTAAGCGTTTTGTCTGGTGTGCTAACAATTCTGCCAGCTTACCGCCTTTATAATTACGTAATTAATAGTAAGAGTGTGCTACACTTGTTGACAAATACAATCCATGACCTAGCTTCAAAACCTGATTAGGATGTTTACATTTCAATTTACTCTTCAAAACTTTAAAGCTTCCTGCTTAATTAAGAGATCTGCATCAGCATTGGCATCAATGTACACAAATCAAGATATATGTGTTTGTTTGTCTATTGTTAAGAGAATACATTCTATGACAGACAGCCAGGTAAGCATAATAGATATACATGTATTGATTCTTTATAACTTCTAATCTTTGTTGGTGATGTTGTGTAGCCTTAGGTTAGCCTTGATTGACCAGTATGTTTGTTTTAGGTATAGTTTATTTAGAACTAAGTGGATAATTGGCACAACTGTTAAAGTGTTTATCAGAATACTTTATGGTATTTGTTTTGATTCTCTATGCTGTGAGTTCAAATCAGCCCAACTTTGCCATTTATTCTTTAAAGGTTGATATATATAAAAAAAAAATCAGTAAAGAGTGGGGGGATTAGTAGAATTGTCAGAGCATCAAGCAGAGTGCCTCGTGATATTTGTTCAGGCTCTGAACATTCTGAGTTCAAATCCTGCCTCATCACTGGGAGATGGTAACACTTCTGTTGGAAGTTGCAATCTGGTTTGATCCGAAGAATGATTGCTACCACACATCTAATATTGCACTATCTAATGTGTACTTTCTTCCCATTTTTAAGACAGCAAGGTGTGACACAGATTTAGCTGCTATTTCTAGAAAATCAAGTGAGCACATAGAGTCTTCTTCATTATATTAGTTGCTTTTACAGTCATTTTTCTTAAAAAACTCAATTACTGCTATCATAATCATAAGCAATTATTAGCCATCATAATAATTACTCTCAGAGGTGTACAAAGGAAGTTAGAATTTCAAGCAAAGTCCACCTTGCTTGAAAACTGAAAGGAAATGCGACTGAAAGAGGTGAAATTATGGTATAATTATTAAAAAAATAAAATAAATAAAATAATAACAGAAGGAAAAAAATTATTTGCAGTAATATTTTTCTGTATTTACATTCTAAAATTATTTATGGGAACTTAATGAAAAGGAATGGGTATTAACAAAAAAAATATTATTTTGATTAATTCTTTTAAAACATTACTGAACAAACATAAAAACATCAACTATAACTACTGCTAATATTACTGTTTGAAGAAAGAATTACAGCCTGTAATTTCAGCTGTAATTCCTTAATATTTTTGCTATATCTTTGAAGAATTAACTGGTCACAAGGTATTGCTCCCACCATGGCCAATGTGCTGACTGCGATTAATATTTTCAAATGGGCCTTCATGTTTGAAGGCTACATGCTAGCCATATTAAGAGTTCAGTCCATGACCTACATTGGTTTAAACTGTAAGATCAATACACTAACGTTGTTTTGTAAATGACAAAATGTGCTTTAATATTAGCAATTTATGCTATTTATATACTTGTTATATAATTCAAAGCCAATATCTATTATGAATACGGAAAAATTATGTAATAGTTCTTTTCAGACGAGGTATGAAAGAATGGCATTTATAATCATGTGTGTGTGTGTGTGTGAAGGAGAGAGAGAGAGAGAGAAAGAGAAGCGATGAGTGAAATAGAGATTGTGTAAGAGATGAAGAGACAAGAACAAAATAACCTCAATTAGTAGATGCGATGAATTAAAAACAAAAGTCCTTGAGATAACTGTAGGAGAAAAATAAAAAAATTTAGGTGTTATCAAGTCATAAAATAATGTCAGTGTACAATGTTCAATTTGATGCTATTAGAAATTTTATACCTTCCTATGAGAAGATGTTGTTAGTTTTCTTGTTGCTATGTATTTGTGTACTATAGTACTACACTTGATCAATAAATAGAACATTTCTATCAGATATTAGGAACTGTTTGGCTTTAATAAATTTTATTGGCTTCTAGTCAATGAATGAATGAAAAAAAATTAGTAAGTTGTGGATGGTATTGTTTAACCCAAGCTAACCCCGATCCAGCTGTGTTCATGCTGTCTTTTTGGGGGGTAACTAAGACTACATTATTTCACATGTCCTCCTTTTTTAAGATAGTAGGTGTGGTTTGAAAGAAATTCAGTGTCTATTTCTAGCAAAGTGAATGAACATGTAGAAAGTCCCTCCTAAGCAAATGAAATTACTGAGTAGTTTTATCAGGATTGAAAGAATTATCTGAAGCTTTTTAAATGTAGCATTTGCTGACAGAACTCTTTCAGACTCACCTATGTATGTATATATATTATATATATAAAGTTAGAGTTGTAACTTGCCTGAAGATTCTGTGCACCCGCAGAAACTTACTCAACTAATATGTGGTGAGTGTAAGGTTTGGGAGAATATCTAACAATATTTAATTTATGACCAGCAGCTAGATCTGAACTGTCAACTCCTAGTGGTCTTAATTCTTAATAAACGCAGTATACTAGCTGCATTAGATCTCTTAATGACAATAAAGAAATAAATAAAAATTGGAAATGAATTACAATCTCATGATCCCCGCCAATGTGATCCACTTCTGCCACTCCAAAATTGTATTGTTTCCTCTCTAAATTTATTTCTGCTGCAATAGTAGCAGTATGGAATTCTTTTATTCTCTAGCTCTGACAAGATATTTGCTAAAAATTATAATAGAATATCCTGTCTGTTGAAAATCTGTATTTTTTGCAACTGAAGATGGCAGTATATTTCAAATTGATGTAATGTTTGCATTGCTTGATTAAATGGAGCCGCCTGAAACAGCCGTATTGCATTAATACCTTGACATCCTTGTTACTTATTTGCTTGTTTTATATATATATATATATATATTCTTTTACTTGTTTCAGTCATTTGACTGTGGCCATGCTGGAGTACCACCTTTAGCCAAACTAATCGACCCCAGGATTTATTATTTGCAAACCTAGTACTTATTCTATTAGTCTCTTTTGCCGAACCACTAAGTTAAGGGGATGTAAACATACCAACGTCATATATATATAAAAATATATATAAGTCAGTAAATAGTGGGGTTGTGTTAACCACACGTGGAGAAATAATAGGAAAATGAAAAATAATAATAAGGCAGAATGCTAAACTGGAAGCATATTTTAATAAAGATTTCTAACCGGCTTTCATTGCATAGCAAATTTTCAAGAAGAGGGAGAATGAAAATGTTTTTTTACAAAGAAGTACAAAATGAAGAAAATAATATATAAAAAAATAAATATACCAATACATTATGTTGTCTTTGAGCTTTTAAAGTTCAATGGTAATTCATGTATATAATGGTTGGAAAAATAAGGATGCATGAGAATTGAGAGTTGTGTTAGGTTTAAAAAAAGGGCTAAAAGTTTGTGTTAAGCAAGAAATGTGGTGTCAAAACAGGAAGTGTGTGTAAGGGGAGACAAATCTTTTTAGTTGGAGTTATGAACTCTTTTTCAACAGGAAGTTTATGTCTGTTCTAGGACATGGTTATTCATGACTGAAGGGGGTCTTTATCCTTTACTCTTTAACACCAGACCATACCAGATTTTATATTTAGGAAACTTATGCATCCTAATATGAGACAAAGACCACCCATTTACATTGAAATTATTTGCAGAGATTAAATTAACGCTTTAATATTTAAACTAACCATATCTAGTAAAAATATTCTATTTGTTCTATGTTTGAACTGGCCAGATCTGACCGGTCACACCTACCCAACAGTGTCATTCTAAAAATAAACAGTTACATCATCAAACTCTCAAAGCTGTGAAATAATGCATGATTAATTAAAAATGTAAATAAATAAGCATTACTTTTGACAGAATAATGTGAATGCTAAAGGGTTAAGGACCTATCAAAGACAATGGGGGAGAGAAATTCCCGGTGCAGCATAGTGAAATCCATCTTGGTTGTGACTACTTGAAAAAGTTATTCCATGCAAAAATACTTCGTCATTCTTTTTATCTATTTTTGTAATAAGGCAGGTAATTTTTTTCTAACGGAGTTTTATATAGTTTCTTCAGCTTAACTCATAGTAATATCCAAATATTGATAATCAGTAAAATACAATAGCATTCTTTTTGTATTGATATTAACAGATATTATACTGAAGTTCTATAACTGAAAGTAAATTTGGTTTCGATATACAAATATGGATATAAAAACATCCACATTAGCTTTGCTTAATAAAAAAGAACATTAATGCAAAAACTATACATTGAAAGAAAAGAACTTTTGGATTAATGAAGAATAAAGTGAACAAACAATAATATTTAATTTTTTTTAAATGAGAAAAAGATTTTTTTTAGATTTCAGAGATACATGTGAATCAGTTTATTGCTAATATTCATTTTATTAATTCTGGACAGATAAACGGCAAAGCTGCTTTTAATGAGATTTAAACTCAGAGATAAGAAACACTAATTTTTAAACAACTAACTACCATCTATACTAAACACCACTGTCCAAAGTTAACTAATTATGAAAGATAACCACATAAAAAATTTGTGCGATTCTAAACAGATTTTTTATGAAAGTCAATCATTCTATTACTCATAATTTTTATAAACTATTATAATAGAAAACTACATAAAAAGTTTGTGTTTTTTTGAAAAGTCAATTATTCTGTTACACATAAATTTTGTAAACTTTCAATAAATATAACATTATACGAAATGAAAAGAAGAGAAACTTACCCAGGGCGGTTTTCCAAGATTAATGCTGTGGTGGACATTACTTCAATGTCCTTTCTGGCTCGTGCCGCCACCATTTGGCTGGCTTTCTGTTTAGCATGGTACTCGTCCGAAATTTGCCACGGATTTTTAGGTGTTGACTCTTTTGGAGGAATCCGTCCAAACAATTTCCAGCCAGGTTCACTTTCGGCTGGAACAATATTTGTAGTGTCCTTGCTGCGACGGAATAAATTCCTGAAGGGAGTAATGAATGAAAACAACTGTGAACATCAAAAAAGCAATGGATAAATACAATAGCAATTACTGTACACCGAAACATCTATTGATAGACTATCAATTTTCTAACTATTAATTAATTCATTACGAATTAAGCAATTCATTCAACTGCCACCCTTGTAAGCACTTCAATAACTGATTTCTCACTTGATTGTCCAGAATAGAATATCTTGAACTTCAACTTAGCCAACCAACCTAATTTTTTTCCTTTTCAAATTTACTGATAAGCATTTATATCTAAATAAAGTTGTTTCTTCTCAACATAAAGAAGCTTATATCATGGAAAGCCATGACTGTGTTGTTAATAGGCTTTCAAATCAACGTCCTTGAATTTAGGTAAATGTATGTTAAGAAATAATTTCAACATTGATTTCTTCATCATTGTGCAGGACTATAATTTCTTTTATAATTGAAATGTCACCAGTACATTGTCATTACTAATACAGATATAATAGATATTTCACCTTCATTAGCCAAAGTACGAAGATAACAGTCACATTTATATAACTTGTATAAATCATTATTGTATTAGCTGTATATTAAGAGTGATGTACTCAGAGTGAAAAAAAAAAAAAAAAAAAAAAAAAAAGAAGCATAAACTACCCTAATCTTTGTATTGAATCATCTAACCTGCTAGAAATAGTAGCCAAGTCTCACTTAAATTACATCCTATTATGTTAAAAGATGATATGAAACTTGGCAAAAATTGAGGTGGATCTCAGATATTATTTCATAGATTTCTTTCTTAGGTACAAGATCTTGGTTTGATAGGAAATAGAAAAAGAGTATGTAATCTTTATAATTTATCAAAGATATTAGCCACATACAGAAATAGCATTAAATAAATCATTTAACACAGTAGAATTGGAGCAAAAGAGATTATTTTCAGTATTTAGGTTTAATCTTAATCTTAAACTGAAAAGTCAAAAATAGGTTCTAACAAGATGAAAACATGGATATACAAGAAAAGAGATCTGTCAAAAATTAAAACCAACATTCTCAGCAAGAATAGCAGACTGCTTACATTTTACCATCTAATCAAAACTAACAAATGTGGATCTGATTAAAAAAAGTCAGGCCCACTGTATAAAGTATTGAACTGTTCATGTTCAATAGTGCCCCAACATGGTCACAGTCTAATGACTGAAACAAGTAAATGATATCCAGGATTCTTAGACTCTTTCTGTAGATCTTTCCATGACATGCTGATAGCACTGAGAACAGAATCACTAGATTGCATAAACTAGAGAATTTTCAGTATGTGTAAGCAGTTATGCTTTCACTCTGGGTGTAATTTTATTCTCTGGCTTACATTTGCACCAGCTCAACTTGCTGTAAACATCCTGCTGGACCACTTCTCTCATCCAGTAACAAGAACTGTACCAATTTAAGTAGTGAGATAGAAGCCTAATAATTTCTCAGAGAACTCCAATAAATTATTTCTCTTCCAGCAAAAGGGACTGTGTCATTAGACACTATAATAGTCCATGCTGTAAGCATGACAAATATTCTATGTCAGATATTCAGCAATTGTTATCTGAAATTGCAAACAATATTTATGTTTTTACAATGAACATGAGAGATTATGATGGGCTTGAACCTATCTAGGCTGCTAGTAATCTCATATGAACATACATGGGTGCAAAATATTCAGTAGATTTTACAACTGCACTTTTTTTATTAAATATTTTATTATTTTACTGTAACTTGAGAGTGGTAAGCTGGCAGAATCAGTGGAGCATTGGACAAAATGCCTTGTTTGTTCTTCTGGTTAAATTTGCTTTTCATCCCTCAAAGATTGATAAAGTAAAGTACCAGTCAAATACTTGGGGCTGATGAAATAAACTAAGCTCCCCACCTTCAAAAATTGGTGGTTTTGTGTCTATATTAGAAACAATTAGTTTACTGCAACTATTTTTGGGATATACTTTGACAGTGATGGTGAGGAGCTGTTTCACAGAGGTATTTGTTTCTTCAACCCCTATTTATTTAACAAATAAGTTACAGAGCAAAATGGTACAATATAAATACAACACCAGTTTTTAAGAGATATATATGCATGATGATATTCTTATGTTAAGATATTCTTACAAAACAAGTAGGAAATATTTTCAAAATCATTGTTATTCCTTTTGTAACCCCCTGTTTCCCCACTAAAAATAATGAAAACAACAAACAAACATATTCATCAACTTCTACAGAATGGTTTGTTAATTTGTTTCAAATTAGTCTTGTCAACCAGTGCCAAATTCTTATATACTAACAAGATCAATCATATCGAAAATGAATGTAATAAAGTGGAAAACATGATCAATATTAAGCAATTTTATATCATGAGACAAAATGGACACCATGAAGCCTTTATTGGAACATGGTTAAAAAAAATGAATGAAAAATAGGATAAAATAATTATATTTCATTTGAACAACAGCTATGAGCTTTCTCACTTAAGTGAATCTGCAAATAATGTGATTAGATCTGCTGTGTGGAAAAAAAAAAGGCTGAATATACAACCCTTTCATTTCAGACTAAGAAGTTACCCCATCTCTCAAATGGTCTATCTACACAGATTAAACTGGCCATTTGGAAATGCCAACAAATGCCTTAGAAGTTACGTAGAGCACTGTATTAAGAATAAAATGCTTTATATAAGTAGTTGTATAAGAATATGACAACCTTGTCAGTGGAAAAGTATCTCAGCAGTAGCCAGAATACAGAATTTATGATATAGAGGCCTTTGATAGAATCAGTGGTAACTAAAGAATTAACAGAAGTGATTCTTATTACACATCTGTAAATGCAGATTGATAATCACTATGAGGTCCTTGATAATTAATAGTTTATTTCATGATTTGAATATCACAGTTCACACATCCATTCTGCACTGTACATCTCTGCACTGTACATCTCTGCACTGTACATCTCTGCACTGTACATCTCTGCACTTGCCATTATTATTTTCTTCTAGTTCACAGTTTTGCTTTCCATTTCGAACATTTTAGTACCCAATTAGAGCCAATTAAAACTGAAATATTGAATAAATTATTTCTTCTTCAATTTTACATTAAGTGGTTTTAATTACCTTCCTATTGCTATATTGAAATGGCAATGCTTCATTCAAGTAAATGACAAAGTTCTATTAGCAAATGCAATAAGAAGTATGAAGTGTTCCAGCTCAGAATACCATCTGCTTAATACTTATTGACTGGCAATTTCTGTCAGCAAGAGATCTAGATAACATGCTTTCACCTCAAATTTATCTAGTAACAGAAGTATCATCTTGGTCATTATGTTGTGTGATAAAATGATGCTAATGATTAATGAAAGACAATCAATTTAATGTAGCACACTAAGAGACTAGTTATGCTGTATAATGAGTTCTATCACACACACAAAATGTACAAGTCCACTAAGCCAAAGTGGCCTTTATCATATTGATGCCTAACTGCAGTTTCTTAGCATGAACTGGAGAAATAAATAGGATAGGATAGAACACTGGTCTATTTTGGGTAACACCCCTCAACAATCTGCTATCTGTTCTCAAATGCACAGTAAAGCACCTGCAGCAAGTTTAAACTCAAGACTTTTGAGATGGGAGCTTAATTATTTTACATAACATCTGGTCATTTTTAATAAATATAAAAACAAAAGAAATTTCATAACAAATTGCATACATTTAGATATCCATGACAACATGAATAAATTAGTCAATTTTGGTTGATGTATCTTTGAAATAGTTTAAAATAGTTTAAATTAGTCATTTATTCTTTCTTTTAGAGCTCTATGAAGTTTCCAGGATTAAATAATTCCTGGCAATTTACACAGATTTCTAATCAAAAATTTTCTGAATCTATTTCAATACTGACTAGAATATGTTCTATTAATAGCTGGTGCAAAATCTATTTATATATACGTGCTCATTATTTGATTTCTAGTTGATCGCGTTCCTGTATAGAGGAAACAAAACAATGTTTTAATAGATTATATTGGACATTATTAATCCACAACTAATTTTACATTTTCCACCTAGTTACCTGTTTTGAAAGCAGATTTTCTGTTCTAGCTTAGACAAGAAGAATTTATAATGCGGTGGAAAAAATACAATCAACTAATTTCCTTCATATATTTTAAATATAAATATTGCACATATTACTTTACCGATCAAGACTATTAGCTTGCATTACTTCAGTAATATTTAATGTAGACTATTTTAAAAATGACTACAGATCACTCACACAACTGTAGCCATTTTACTAGTATCAGTCATGAGATATAGTGTTAGTTATAGGATAAGCATATACTTAACTAAAATGTGGTTAACTCTGCTATAATGAAGCGGAAGCATTTAACATTGGTTACATCCATGACTTATTACCTTCTTCCAATTTCCTTCATTCATGTTCTTTTATGCCTGGTTAGTCTTTCAATGAAGACAACATGAAATAGAAATCTTGCTACTTAACATATGTTAATAGTAGTACTTTCATGTAACTTTATATTTTTTTCTAGTTGTCACTAAAAGCCACCCTCTGCACCACACTGATACACACTCATACACAGACAGACAGACACACACACACACGCACACTTGACATTCTGCTTTATTCTTATTGTTAACCTAAATACTTCACTCTTTTTATCCTACTTCTTTAATACAGTCAGGAATTTTGCCTGTTCAACTTTCTAGATACATAGCCAGAATAATATGTAGACTCTAGGTCCCCCGCCCCAAACTCTGTCAGGTTCTTCCTCGTTTAATTTAGTATTCCACTGTTCACATGCTGTGCCCTTCACTTTTATGCACTGAACCAACAGGGAACACTCAACATTATTAACTGATGTCCACCATCTTTTGAGGGTATACACACTTCTGATGTAAATACCTTTATGTTTTAGAAGGTCTCTCTCTCTTTTCACATGTTCATACATCAGTCAGCTTCACAACAAAGACTACTGGAGTGCTGCTCTTTAATGAATAAATGGATTGTAAACATTGAAATAAATATACAAGCTATTAGTCTACAGGGGCTTAACTGGAGTTAAGGATAAATACACCCCTCTTTTTAGAATAATTAGTCTTAGAGATTCTTGTACATAAAACACATCCATGGTCAACACTACATGAACATAAACACATTTGTGGTTAACTCAACATAAACATTTGCCACCACTAAATAAACACATTGATAGTATGCTCTATATAGATAGTATATTTACAGTCAGTCCTTACATACATGCATACATTTATAGTTAACCCTACATAGATACATACATTCATGGTCAATCCAATATAGACATATACACATAAAAACATTTTTTAATGTTCAACACTACATTGACACTAACGTTTATAGTAACCCTACAGAGAAGCATACATTTTTGGTTAACCCTATATAGAAACATTTGGAGGTGTTTGGTTTAGTGGTTAGAGTGCTGGACTCATGATCGTATGATTGTAGTTTCAATTCCTGGATTGGGCGATGTGATGTGTCCTTGAGCAAACCACTTCACAACACTCTAGCCACTGAGCAATGCACTTTCATCTACATAGATGCATACATTTATGGTCAATTCTACATGGAGACATACAATTATGGAAAATCCTATATAGATACAAACATGTACGATCAGCTGTACAGACACAATTACATTTGTAGCCAACTCTGAGTATCCCCATCACATTTATACCACTGCTTTATTATTTGAATTACTTCTTGCTGAAGTGAAACATCACTAGGGTCCTCAGATCTTACTATTTTATGTTCAATTCTTATACAGACACATTTATGGACCTATATATATATATATATATATATATATATATATAAACTCTTACTGTAAACAAGATACGAGTATGTGGCGTTCCATTAAACAATAAGTTAAGAAACATACAATAAATGCACAAACAAACAAAAAACAGACATAGAAGGTCACCAAATCCTCGTCAGTTATTGGTCGGAGGGTCAGGTACAAAAATGCAATTGACCCTCTTTATTATATACTTTTTAACTTATAAATATACATTTACATAGTTGATGGCACAGCCATACAACACCCTTTCTAGGAGGTATTGGTTGAAGCTTTGTCCATTTTACTAACTAGAGAAAGTTATATATATATATGTATGAAATAATTCAATTTTGGAATTGGGTCTTGAAGCATAAATGTTATAAATAATGGCGAGTAAATAGTAGGTTGCAAAACCCTTTCGGACAGAAAAAATAGACTCAGATAGTTTCCAATGTGTATGTACAACTAATAGCAATAGTACAGGCAATAATATAAGACAAAAAGAAAATACTGAGAAAGTACTGAATAGTTAGAATAACTGGACAAGAGACATAAAAGTCATTAGATCAGATAGTGCCAATGGATTGTTTATTTAGGAAAGGAATACTACTGATAGTAAACTGTGACTATGAAAACCATTTAGCTTTAGTTGAACCTTTTTGAACCCCAAAATATAAACAAATATCAAGCATGTACATGGAATGCATTCATCCTTGAGCAATTGACAATATCTCAGACAATTTCAGCATGTGCAGTGCAGTTTTCTGTTAGACAAAGCCACAGGATGTCTGGTGTGTAGGTCATGCTAAGCATTTGTTGACTATTTCCATGCCAATGCACTGTTCAATAACAGCTGACAGAATGTAACCAAGAATAACAAAATTATAAAATGTAATGAAATTATCTGATAGTGACAGCTGTATCTTTCAATCTGGTAACAAGAATAAATTGATTCTAAAAACACCAAATAATTTAAAACAAAAGACAGAAAAAGCAATATATGTCAATGAGAATTTAAAGAGTCTTTGAAAGTCTTTTATAACAAAACCCAGAATTATGCAGTCATGGAACTTTAATGTACCGGAGAGGCAGCAAGATTATGTTACATTAATATTTTAGTCAATATTTTTATAGTTGTTGCTTAATGAGAATATAGATGAGTAATGGGAGTTCAGTAGTTTGTAATAGTTACTAACTTTAACTTGTAAATAATCCAGCCCACCTAGCTGAAAATAGTAATTGTAGGGTAAGAATAATTTGCAACTGTAAGCAATGGCAGTCCTATAAAACTGACATGTGGATTATTAGCTTGCAGAACTGAGCTCAGCACTTCTTGTGTGAGATACCATTTCAATATCTAGCCTCAAAATCACCTTTCTCATGAGAGGAGGAAGACTATGACCCTGATTAATGAATATAGTTGACACCTTAAATCTAAATCACTCCAACACTTTTCAAAATCACTTTTAGAAATAAGGAAACCAAGAAATTACTTATATAACAAAAAAAAAAAAAATAATAATAATAAAAAGGGCAAACCAAATCTCCCTCATATCATATCACACCTTACCATCTTAAAAAATAGGTTCCAATGGATTAATGTAGTCCTTGATATATTGAGTCAAAAAGGAAAAACGATAGGATGTTTTTGATTATAAATTTACTCAACCAGGGCTGATCTGGAGGTAAACAGCAACACCATTTTAACAACTCTTGAGTTGTATTTGTAGTTACCCATCTTTTAGACTACACCATCATTACAGAGAAGGAATCTGCAACATAGGGTGCTATAAAGGATTGGTTGCTGCCTATCATCATAATCATCATCCTTTAATGTCCATTTTCTATGATAGCATGGGTTGGATGGTTTGACCAGAGCTGACAAGCTGGAGAGCTAGACCAGGTTCTAGTCTGATCTGGCTTGGTTTCTACATCCAGATGCCCTTCCTAACACCAACTACTTAACAGTGTATGCTGGGTGATTTTAATGTGGCACTGGTACATGACTCTTGCAGTCTAATCCTCTTCACCAGAGGGAGTGGCCTTAATACTTCTGCTGAGGATTGACCAATTCATAATCTTTGTCCATATGGACTAAAAAGTAATTTTAACTATGAAAACATGTATGCATAGCCAGGCAGAGCATGACAGTATTGTTTTAGACAGATTAACAGCTATGCTATATTATAATAACCTCTAATATTATATCGATGAGGAAGGTGGTGAGCTGGCAGAATCCTTATGTTCTGAGTTCAAACGCCACCAAAGTTGACTTTATCTTTCATCTTTTCAGGGTTGATAAAATAAGTATCAGTTGAGCACTGGAGTTGATGTAATTGGTTAGCCCCTTTCCCTAAAATTCCAGTCCTTGTGCCTACAGTAGGAAATCTTTTCAACTTTTTTTTATATTTAAACCTCATATATTTTAATGACATTATGTCATTAATTGCATATCAGGTACTCAACTTTTTTTGCTTTCTTTTCTTTCCTATTTTGTGTGTGCAATGAGATATGATGTCAAATTATTTCACTAAGTTGGTGGGGATATGACATGGTATGCTGAGGGCAGTAAGTACGTTGTTTGTAAAGAAGCGGTGGCAACAATGTTCAGAGTACCCTTTTTTCTCTCTATGTTCATAGAAATAATTTTCCAGACCAAAGTGTACATGTTGCCGAATCTAATTTGCATTGTGTAGGAGTGGAAGTATAATATTTATATATCGCAACCAGATTTCCTCAGTCTTAGATATACAAAAAACAGGATGGTTACAGCTAAAATACTTTTGATATATACATCTCACTAATTGATGAGATGTATATATCAAAAGTATTTTAGCTGTAACCATCCTGTTTTTTGTATATCTAAGACTGAGGAAATCTGGTTGCTATTTCTAGCAAGTCAAGAGGATACATATGAGTCCCTTTACTGGCTTACAATGATATATGTGTATTACACACACACACACACACACACACACACGTGCACACACACACACGTGCACACACACACACGTGCACACACACACACGTGCACACACACACACACGTGCACACACACACACGTGCACACACACACACACACACGTGCACACACACACACACACACACACACAAGCAGAATATTGAGTCATCATGTACCTGAAAATCAGAAATAGTTGGAATTTGAAAATATAGTCACGGAATGTTTATGAAAAATATTAAGGTGCAGCAGGATTGACTGCTTGTTTATACAGGCTTGGCATCTAGAAAGGTAGTTGTAGAAAAGCAGAGGTATATATCTTAATTCCTAAGGGAATTTTAAGGATTGGTGCTCAGGTCTAGTTTCATGGAATGGAAGCAGCTGAGAGAGAACTCTTTACTTGGATAGAGTACTAGTCTTTGATTTACTAGTGCTTATGATGGTTAGACTGAATGTCTCTGAGAGTAGGGGAGGAGAAAAGCTAGTAAAGTGTCCCCACCAACAAAAACATACAAAAAGATCCTAACTGGAATATTTTTTCACTACACTGATTACTACTACTGCCTAGTTTTTAAATATGTTCTGCCATTAGTTCTTTTCTTACCAGGTCTTCAAACCCACTTAGTTACATCATAATCATTTTATGACTATTTTTTTTTAACCATGCATTCATGGTTATGAAGAAAGAGGATTGCTTCCTCACAGTGTCGTCTTGGATCTGGTCCCATAGTATGACACCTTGGGAAAGTGTCTTCTACTATAGTCCTCAGCCCAATGAAGTCCTGTGAGTGGATTTGGAAGACAGAAACTGCAAAGAAGTTTGACATATATATGTGTGCACATGAATGTGTGTGTGTGTGTGTGTGTGCACATGTGTATGTGTGTGTACACATGTATGTGTTTGTGCATACTCGTGTCTTAGACATCACAAGATGGTTGTAGATGAGCATCAATGTCAAACAAAGGTTGTTTGTTTCCAGTATTCTATGAAAAATATGTCTAGCCATAGGAAAACGTTATTTGGAGACAGGTGAGGGTTAGTGACAGAATGGGCATCCAGCCAAAGGAAAATCTGCCTCAACAGATTCCGTCAGACATGTATGAGCATGGAATAGTGGACAAATGATGATGATGATTTTCCATGTTGGTATGGGTTAAGTGGGTTTTCTGCAGTTGTGTTTTATAGTTTGATGCCTTTTCTGTTGCCAACCCTTATGATATGCAGAGATGTGGGTACCTATTTTAAAATCAAGACATACACGGCAAAAACCTCTGTAGTCACAATAAAACACAAATGATTAAATTCCTAAGCACATTTTCTCTCTAGATTCACTTCACATCACATCACCTCCATTACACACAAAGTCCTCATTTAATATATTATCTTTAAAAGTCAATACAAAATGTCTAACAATTTCATCCTTCCAGAGTTGTTTAGATAAGTGCTTGACGGACAACAGGGTTAATTTGATTTAATATAACTCACCCCTCCTACAAATTAGTGGATCTGAGTCAGTATAAGAAATCATTATTTTGACCTATATAACTTATTAGGCACAGAGTCATTATCTGAAATGATGATGGTATATTTTATGATTTTGAAAGTTAATTCCTTAATCTATTTTCCAAATTTGTTGGGGCAAGTGAAAGCGAAATGATGATGGCACCTGTACCAGTGGAGCGCTAAGAGCACCGTCCGAGCGTGATCATTGCCAGAGCAGCTGTCTGGCTTCCGTGCCAGTGGCACGTAAATAGCACCATTTGAGTGTGATCATTACCAGCGTCACCTTCCTGGCACTTGTGCCGGTGGCACGCAAAAAGACATTCGAGCGAGGTCGTTGTCAGTGCCGCTGGACTGGCTCCTGTACAGGTGGCACGTAAAATATACCATTTTGAGCATGGCCATTGCCAGTACCGCCTGACTGGCCTTCGTAAAAGCACCCACTACACTCTCGGAGTGGTTGGCGTTAGGAAGGGCATCCAGCTGTAGAAACTGCCAAATCAGATTGGAGCCTGGTGTAGCCATTTGGTGGTTCGCCAGTCTTCAGTCAAATCGTCCAACCCATGCTAGCATGGAAAGCAGATGTTAAACGATGATGATGATATGATGATGTTTCCATATAAACCCCTGACACAACTTCTAAATCTCAGTCGAGTAGAACTGCTATGAAGCCAATAAATAATGTTAAATTTAATCATTATAACAATTAAAATAAAACACAACATCCACTCAGAGTTTGTATTTACATCTGTAAAACACAATCTGTCTTACTGAATGTTATCTGGAAAAAAACATCAAATTTAAAGTTTTGAAAAAATTCTGAAGAATAATCTGTGTATTGCTAAAGCATTGCTTCTTTCTCTTTATAAGTAAGAATAAGAGTTTATCACTTTCTAATTCAAAACCATATTATAGCTATAAACTGTGAAATTAATTTTATGTTTCAATGTAATATTTTTTGCTTTCTGTAGAAAGATTGTGAATAATAAACACCTCAACTGACTAAAATAAATATACTTCAGGAATAATGTGTCTAAAAATCTCATAAATACTACAAAATACAGTAAGATACAACAAATGATAAATACAAATCAATAAAAGTCTCTTATATTATTTTAGTTCTGCTTTTAGTAAGCAATGTAATGTAGGTAGTACAAATGTTGACATGATAACTTTTTTCTTTGGTAACAGAAGGGAGCTACTACTATACAAAACTTAGTCCATTGTTTAGTTTATGTCAAAATAACTTGATTCTCAATGATATGCAAATATACTTTTTTTTTTTTTGGAACTGAGAAAAATTTAACGCAGAAAATTATTATTAAATAAAAGCTATGGGACTTAAATTTTGCAATAAGTACCAAAATATTCAGTAGATTTCAATAAAAATGATTATCCAACCAACAGTTCATTTGATGGGTGCTGTACTTTATTCTCTAAAAACACCAACAAAAAAACTCTTTAAATCTAAAGCCTGCTGATAAAATAGAATATTAGCTTCATAAGAACGGAATTCAAAAGTAGAAAATAAAATGATGAGACATTGTAAGGCTGAAAACTGCTTTGAGAATACAAAAATACATGTAATTAAAAATATACCAGACTCTCAACTAATTTGTATCAGTAGTTAGCTATAAAAGGAAAATGTAACAAAATAAAGCAATAAAGTTATATATATATATATGTATCACACATGTAAAAACAAAAAGCAAACTCTTACATGAAAGCCTGAAATGCCATAAGAAAAGGCAAAATATCAACTCACTTCTAGGAGGCAACAGGTAAAATCCCAACTGACAACTTTATTATTATTACTGTTCAGTTCCATTTAAAATATGAAATATTTCAAACTTTGGCAGACCTGAGATTATCTTTAATATATATATTAAAGACAAATGACAACCTTTGCTTTATGGCCACTCTTATCATAGATAAAGTTGAGCAGAGGATTCCTACAACAATAACCTGCACCAATGGATACAATGAAATAGTTATCGCTAAAATATTTAGTGCTTCTGGTTACTCGTTGACATTAATAGAAGTTGTTCATGATTTGAAAAATTCACTGTCATCAGTATTTCTGAATTCTTGTCTTAAATCCTAGCTATCTTAATACAATTCTAAGTGGCCAATATCACTTTGTACTAATCTGGTTTGTCAAGAGAAATTCTCTAATCCTGATCACAGACTGAAAAGTATTAAAAAAAAAAAAAAAAAAATCACTTTCTTAATATCTTATCTAACCTTAATGAATAACTAGAATGCACTAATTCATTCCATATCAGTATAGAGTGGAAAGTTTTTTTGTTTTTTTTGTATATTTTGTAGATCTAGTTATCTTTCACAAGGCATACAAAAATAATGGACAGAATTCACTAAACGTGGCCTTTGGAAAATGATTACAGAAAACAACTGTACCCAGTACTATCTGTCAAATGATTGGTATTAGAAAGGGCATCCAACTACAGAAACCATGCCAAAGAGGACACTGGTGTTCAATACAGCCCTGTAGCTTAGCAGTTTCCAGTCAAACCGTCCAACCCATGCCAGCATGGAAAGCAAACTTAAATGATGATGAAGTAAATATAGTCTAGAAAATAAAACAATGATGACAACACATTTTGTTTACTGACTACAAAAACATTTCACATCAAGTATTAACATCCACTTTTCCATGCTTGCTTGGGGGTCAGACAGAATTTCTGGAAGTAGATTCTTTTTCTACAGTTGGATGCTTTACCTGTTGCTAACCCTCACCTGTTTCCGTGTGAGATTGGAAATGAAGGACACTGCTTGCATAACATTGATACTTGCTTACAACTATAAGCAAAGTCAAGGTATGGAGATAGTAACACATACACATCATGGGCTTCTTTCAGTTTCTTATTTCTTTATTGCCTACAAGGGGCTAAACATAGAGGGGACAAACAAGGACAGACAAAGGGATTAAGTTGATTACATCGACCCCAGTGCATAACTGGTACTTAATTTATCGACCCCGAAAGGATGAAAGGCAAAGTCGACCTCGGCGGAAATTGAACTCAGAATGTAGCGGCAGACGAAATACCGCTAAGCATTTCGCCCGGTGTGCTAACATTTCTGCCAGCTTGCTGCCTTCTTTCAGTTTCTGTCATACCAAATCCTCTCACAAGTCTTTGGTTGGGCCAAAGTTACAGTAGAAGGCATTTGCACAAGGTGCCATGTTGTAGGACTGAACCTAAACCATGTTGTTAGGCATGTAGTCCTAGGGAATTTCTCTATATTATTAACAGTGCTCTCACCGATCAAGTACAAGATCAGTACAAAGTGATATGGAATGAAAATAACTTTAATAGATTTAATAATGTGTTACTGCCAAGGAATAAGAGAAAATGATGATAATCATGGCAAATTTTGCAGATCTGTATGATCCCTAATAATGTCAAAGAGTACCAAGAAATACAAAATCGTCAACATAAATATAGTGGTTGGAAAAATTACAGTGAATGTTAAGGTGGTTAAGTATTTACACTACATTCATAGACAATCTTACTGTGTAAAAAGATTAATAAACATTTCAGACATTGAGGAAAAAGGGAGAGCCTGGATAAAAATCATTGTATAGAACAGCGTTTCTCAACTGGAGTTCCCTGGAACTAAGTTTCCACAAAAGGTTCCTAGTTGTTCCACGAGAAAGAGTGAAATAAGCTAATGCTAATGTCATGATCGTAATATTACCATACATACACAACATATTATTGGTTATTGTAATACAGACTTCATCCTATCTAACCTATTATGTTATCAAAAAAATATAACAACCAATGGGGATATATTTAGTCATGTCTGTAATTTATGGACACTATATATATATATATATTTTTAGCACATGAACTAAGGTGAAAAATATATGAGAAAGATATGATATAAATTTTTTTTTTTGCACAGGGGTTCTTTAAGACATGTAATTTTAAGGGTTACACAAGGGTAAAAAGGCTGAGAAACACTGGAATAGAATGTAAAGAAAGAGATAAAATGCCCAAATAATCAAGATCTAGATATTTACAGAAATTTAAAAAATGGTAAAGTTTAAATTTCTAGTAAACTTTCAAAACTGAAGAAATTTGTCTTCATACATACATACATACATATACATATATATATATATATATATATATATATATATATATATATATATATACATATATATATATATATAGTGAACATAATAAAAGTTGAAAAAAACTGAATGTGTTTGAAAACTGACTGCTGGAAAGCGGAATAGTAAAAATGTGGGATATCAGATATATCTTTCATATTTTCCACCCCCATTCTCTTCAGGCAGCTAATACTAAATGGGGTATTTTTGTCACATGGAATGTAGAAAAGTCAGCAAAATTCCTTAAAAACTGAATAAGTGGTATTATCAACATAATTCATAGTGTTTGGTGTATGAATTATGCTGAAAATATGCGTGCGCGCACACACACTACAAAACAGCTAAAGAAGTGCTTCCTTTTAAAAGTACTAATGACTTATGAGACAATGTGAGGGCCTCTGAATGGTTGTTCAAGCTGCTAGAAATAGCAGTCAAATCTCCTTCAAATTACACCCTCCTCTTCAAAAAAGAGGACACAATGGATAATGTAGTCCTACATATACTGTGCCAAGGGAGAAAAAAAAACACACACACACACACAGTGGATGGTCAATGCTGGAATGTCTTTGATTGTGGGTCTTTTCAATCAGAGCTGACCTCACAATTACTAAAAGTACTTGACAGGCATTTTATAATGCAAAAGAACTTAGAGTTGTTGTTTGGCCACAGTTTAGCCCTGAGCCAGCAAAATCCATGATCAAGAACATTTCAGCAATGGCAATCCCATTTTTCAAGTATCTAAAACTACATTATCTAATGTGTCCTTCTTGTTTCTAACATAGTGGGATGTGGTTTGCTGTTGTTTCTAGCATATCAACTGCCCACACAAAGGCTCCAGAGATGACTCTGTGAGCTGAGATTGTACAGACAGTACCCATGTACATTGTGTATGGAGTGACTGTGTGTAAGTAATATTGGAATGTGTAATCAATGTGTATAGTATAATAGTGCACATGCTTTAAGATTGTGGTATATACAAATATCTTTTGTATGTCGACTGTAATGTATACTATAAAGTTGTGTATACATGGATGTATTGTATGAATATAGTAAACAAACACAAGCTAAGCTGTTTAGTTACTGGATCTTGTTGAAAATCATTGAGAAATCTAATTTGAAAAATACCATGCCAAAAGATATATTTTTAGGAAACCTCCTTGTCACATTTAAACTGAAGTTGGATAATAAGAGTTAAAAGGCGGCGAGCTGGCAGAAACGTTAGCATGCCAAGTGAAATGCTTAGTGGTATTTCGTCTGCCATTATGTTTTGAGTTCAAATTCCGCTGAGGTCGACTTAGCCTTTCATTCTTTCAGGGTCGATAAATTAAGTACCAGTTATGCACTGGGGTCGATGTAATTGATTTAATCCTTTTATCTGTCCTTGTTTGTCCCCTCTATGTTTAGCCCCTTGTGGGCAATAAAGAAATAAGAGTAAAAATAATTTCATTTTTCACTTATAGTTCAATTTCAAATCTGTTTTACACTGATATCATCATCATCATCATCGTTTAACGTCCGCTTTCCATGCTAGCATGGGTTGGACGATTTGACTGAGAACTGGTGAACCAGATAGCTACACCAGGCTCCAATCTGATTTGGCAGAGTTTCTACAGCTGGATGCCCTTCCTAATGCCAACCACTCAGAGTGTAGTGGGTGCTTTTACATGCCAATGTGTTAAAATAAAACAAAAACTGGCATTCCATCAGTTATGATGACGAGGGAGGGTTCTTTCTAGTTGGTCCAATCAATGGAACAGCCTGCTTATGAAATCGTGAAATCATGGTGTAAGTGACTGAGCACTCTACAGACATGTGTACCCTTAACATAGTTCTCAGGAAGATTCAGCGTGACACAGAATGTGACAAGGCTGGCCCTTTGAATTACAGGTACAACTCATTTTTGCCAGCTTAGTGGAGTGGTGCAACATGAAATACTGTCTTGCTCAATGTGTTAAACAGAAAAGCAGTACACATATAGACAGAGAGTAGAGAATCATATCAAAATGTTTCCAAATATATATATTATATATATATATATATATATATATATATATCCACATACATTTATATATATATACATATATATATATATATATATATATATCATCATCATCATTGTCGTTTAACGTCCGCTTTCCATGCTAGCATGGACGATATATATAAATGTATATATAAACAGAGGAGTGACCACCTCCACAGGGTGTTATGTATACAATCCCACCTTCATTTATGACAAAAATATAAAACAAGAGTGTGGGCTGTAAACTGTATACTCTAACTGCTACCCCTATGCATACCATTTAACCAAATACCATTACAATTATGTCATAAGTAAAATCATGTCAACTCTGAACATAGATGAATTATTTTAAACAACAGAAACAAATATAAGTTCACAATGACATATTCATTACTAAAATATTGAGGGGGTGTATGTGTGTGTAGGCTGTTGTTATTGTTCTTTAATCCCAGCACATTCGGCTAGAATTGAGCAGATTTATGGTGGAATGTGTTCCAGTAATGACCATCTCTTTTTTTTAAAGGTATAACAAGACTACAGGAATCTCAGCTGAACGGTGACATTAATGCAGTTAATATTCCTCTGAAAGAGTTACAAGCTGATGGCAGGAGGCAAAACATATGCAGAGAAGGAACTCTTGAGGACTGAGATGCTTAGGATAGGAGTAGAGGGAGCAATTGTTCATTTAGGCCAGGGAGGGTAGGAGTGGACACAATGTGGGTGACAAAAGTAGAATAAATGAGTGGGCTAGCTAAGAGAGAGAGAGAGAGAGAGAGAGAGAGAGAGAGTGAGAGAGAGAGAGAGAAAGAAAGAGAGAGAGAGATAGAGAGAGGGGGAAGAGAAAGAGAGAGGGGAGAGAAAGAGAGAGGGGAGAGGCATGAGATAGCTACATTGTCAATCAATATTTCTTTGGATGTGATCTAAGGCATCTCAATGGGTAACAGAGAACCATCTCAGAAACCAATTATGGGTCTCATCTAAGCTCAGTAGAAAGTTAGCAGTTGTTGGGTACTGGACTGTTTTCTAGTACTGAAGAGTAAGGCCAGTCTCCAGAGATATGGTTTTAGCTAAGTTTAGGATGTGTGTTCTTTCAAGTGAGGCCTGTTATTTTTAGAGATCTTGAGAGTTCTAGTTGCATGCTGTTCATATTTAGTGTGGGGTAAGATACAATAATGTTTCCTTGGTACATATAACAATTGAATCTTTGTGATGTTAAGCAAATAAAATTGGTACGATCCAATTAGAAGATGTTTTCAAGGCTCCGTTTATCAAGTAAGTAAAGATGTGGCATAAGGTGTCTAGGTTGCATGTAGATGATGCTTTGGTGTAGAAGTTTGGAGAGAAATGAATGGTATTATCACGTGTGTAAAAGCTTTGTTGGAGGCTGATGGCAAGAAGGTCATTGATGTATAACAAGAAAAATGATGGGAACAAATCCAAACTTTGGGACACACGAGTTTACAGAGTGTGGATGAGAGAAGTTCTGTTAGAAATGTTGCAATAGTGCAATTTGACAAGCTACTGATTCAATAGATGAGGGATGAATGGGGCCAATAAGTGTGAAGTTTTGTGAGGAGATATGAGAAGCGGATATGGTCAAAAGCTTTCTTAATGTTGAGGGCAGCAATGTGGTTTTCACCAAATTTCTCATGGGTGAGAGCCAACAAATGAGTGACACAGGAAGGTTGAACTACAGTGGATCTGGCTTGAGAGAGAGAGAGAGAGAGAGAGAGAAAGAGAGAGAGAGAGAAAGAGAGAGAGAGAGAAAAAGAGAGAGAGAGAGAGAGGGTGGTAGTGGTGGAGGGGGGTAATTGTAGGGAATGTTGTCTGAGGAAATAGAAGGGAGATTGCTGTCAGAGCCAGTGACCTTGTTGATTTGGATTGTCTGGAGATACTTTTACATCTTAGCATGTATATGTGTATGGCAATAAGCCTGGTGGAATGAGATGATTTAGGAGGGGATTTACCAAGTGTGTGCAAAGAAGGCGGCGAGCTGGCAGAAGCGTTAGTGCACCGGGCGAAATGCTTAGCGGTATTTCGCCTGCCGCTACGTTCTGAGTTCAAATTCTGCCGAGGTTGACTTTACTTTCATCCTTTCGGGGCCGATAAATTAAGTACCAGTTATGCACTGGCGTTGATGTAATCGACTTAAACCCTTTGTCTGTCCTTCTTTGTCCCCTCTATGTTTAGTGCCTTGTGGGCAATAAAGAAATAAGTGTGTGCAAAGTGAGCAGCATATGTGGAGGCTTTCTCTATGGGAATATTGTTTCTAGAACCATCATGGCTGAGAAGGAAAGGAGGATTTGGTAAAGTTGATTGAGATCCTTTTGGTAAGGGATCAAAAGGATCAGTTGCAGTCTGGAAGATGAGAGAACTTGTGAATGATGCAATGTGGATGCAGAAATTATTAGTCTCGAAAAAGAAACCAAACCTTTGAGTCACTATTTATCTCCACTTAAATGTGGATGCTCTGTTAGAATAAACTATGTTCCCTGCTTCTTTATGTCCCTGTAACCTAGCAGTTTGGCAAAAAGAGTGCTATAGAATAAGTACTAGGCTTCAAAAAACAATTACTGGGCCAACATCAAGGTGATGTCCCATCATGCCTAGAGTCAAATGACAGAAATAAATAAAATATATATAAATGTGTGTCCGTCTGCCCATCCGTCTGTCTGTCTGTCCATCCATCCATCCATCCATCCATCCATCCATCATATAAAGCAATGATTATTTTTAATATGCTGTAAGCAGATTTTCCCTGTCTTGTTTGTCTGTGAATCAGTTATGACTAGTTGATGACACAGATGTATTTTTAGATAATGATTTGGATTAATGGGAAATGATCCTCTAAAGAATATAGCATTAAAGTCATTAATTATAATTTACTAATTTAGGCAATTGCATGTATATATGTGTGTGTGTGTGTGTGTGTGTGTGTGTGTGTGTATCATTTACAAGGAGAGTGGTCAGCCTACTAGCTTTCGTTAAACTGTCCGATAAAGGCTAGCAAATTGAAACTTCGAAGTCACTGTCACTAAACTTCTTGTAAAAATACAATAAATATGAACTCTGCAAAAAGTGTTGAGTAATCATTCAGTTTAATGTAAAATTGTTTTTATCATAACTTGGCATAAAAACATACAATATATATATATATATATATATATATATATATATATATATATATATATATATATATATGTTTTCTTTAAAAGCAGCAAAAATATCGCAAAAACTGTTACTCAGAGTTTCATGTTCCCATTTGTCAGACAGTTTTTCTAAACGAAACTGTCCTACGAACGGGAACGTGAAACTCTGAGTAACAGTTTTTGTGATATTTTTGCTGCTTTTTAATAAAGTATATTACTCTACCTCTGGTATTCAAGTACTATTTTTTCCACCTTGTTTCTCATTTATGTGCTTACTATGGTGTGTATATATATATATATATATATATATATATATATATATATATATATATATATATACACACACACATATAACAGCGCAAGAGAGAGAGAAAGGGAACCAAGATAGAGAAAAAAGAACAAAAAATAGAGAATGAGAGGAAGACAGAGAGAGTGAAAATGTGAAAAAAAAGAAGGAGGGACACTTTTTTTAATAACACTCTAGAAGGGAAATGGAAAGTTGAAATAAACATCTATGAACTGCTGATTAATTAGAAATTATAGAATTAATTAGAAAAATAAAATATAGAGCTTCCTTAGTTTGGAAATGGTATTCAGCTTATAATCTCATTAGAAATCAATGGTGAATTAAAATCCTAATACTATGCATAAAAAGAAAAGGGAAGTATATGTTTAGATACTTAAATGGGATCAGATACAGGGTGAATTAGTCATAGAGAAAGATGGGATAGTTTTCTAATTTAACTACATCAGTTAGATTCATCTTGAGATACTTCAAGATTCCCTTATCAGCTTGTACTTGTGTCATGTAGGCTGTGATGAATGAGACACACATCCCATTCCATCAACAGTATCCTAATTCATGGGTCAGTTTTCTGATGGTTATTTTGAGAGGCAGGGAACTTTCATTATCATAGACAGTACCGAGCAAACTGTCTTTTTTCTGTTTTGTCGATCAATTTCATTATACAGTATTAATCATTTCATTTCAATTATATCATTGCTATTCTTGTGAAAGCATACATCACCTGTTCATTTATTATAGTAATGATAATAATAATCATCTCAAATTTTGGCACAAGCCAGCAATTTTTGGGATAGAGATGAATCAATTACATTGACCCCAGTGTTCAACTGGTACTATTTTATTGACCCCAAAAGGATGAAAAGCAAAGTAAACCGTGGCAGGATTTGAACTTAGAATGTAAAGATGGATACCCAGCACAGTAATGCTTCTGCCAGTTTGCTGCCTTGAATAATAATAATAATAATAATGGTAGTCTCTCGATCTGAGAAAAATGGTTCTACAATTTCTTGTTGAACAACCTGCACAGATGATTTATTTATAGTGATCAAGTGTTTGTGCTGCACATAAGCTCACTCCTATCAAATTGATATTGTGTACAGGTGCACAATGTGCCATACGCCAGATGCTGAAGTGACTGCAGAGCAATGTGAGATGAAGTATCTTGCTCAAGAACACAATGCACTGCCCAGTCTAGGATTTAAACCCATGATTCCACAATCACGAGTGCAACACCCAAACCACTAGGCCACGTGCTCAGACACCTATTTATTCACTCTTTTCTAAAACAATAGAATTAACTATTTGGCATTTAAACTGGTCATATCTGGTTAAAATATTCAAACTGGCCAGATCTAGCCTCATACACCTGCCCTACAATGTCATTCTAGAAATAAGCATTCACACCATCAAAATCTCAAAGCCACAGGATAATGTAGGATAAATTCAAAACATTGTGAATAAATAAGCATTATACTTGACAAAATAATCTGAATACTAAAGGGTTAAACACCCAGTGATGGATATTGCTGATAATTATTTGGAGCTCCATCTCTGATAAAACACACACACACACACACACACACAGTACAGATATTTAATGATAACTGTGTGTAAAATAAACCATATATTGATAACTAAAAATAGCTAGATGCAATGATTTTGTGAAAATTGAGCAAGTCACTGAATAAAAATTCCAAGTGAAGTTTTCTGTGATCTATAAAAAGTTATATATTTAGGAGATCTATAACCAGTAACAATTGAAATATATTAATTTGTGCAATATATATTACTAGGCTTTTTCAAGCTTCAATGAACCTAAATTGAAAAAAAAAAAAAAAATCACGAAAATTATATAATACACATTTATATGCATAATATGTTCACATACACTCATCTATACAGATTTTCTGCCCATTTTTTAGCAGCTGACAATTATATCTCATTCTTGTTCTCAAAGAGTAGATATTACACAAAATTATTTATGAAGTTCATTGCAACCAATTACATAATTCTTCGAAATTACCTTTAGAATGAAGAAATCTCATAAAATTTTTTAACAAAAAAATTAACTGAAAATATTGGAGACCAGGAAGTTTGAGGGAGGGGTTAAGTCGATAACATCAACCCCAGTTCTCAACTGGTACTTATTTTATTGACTCCAAAAGGATGAAAGGCAGGCAAAGTCGACCTCAGAACGTAAAGATGGATGAAGTACTGCTAGTTTGCCAGCTGGCTGCCTTAAATTAACTAAAGAATATCAATATATTCTTACATATAATATATTCTTCACAATATTGAAGAAGGAAAATATATGCCTATTCAGTAAAGATGTAAAAGAAAGAAAAACAAATTTCTACAAATGATACACATAAAATATAGATAGCTGTTTGTTTTATTTTACTTACCCTTGTTCCAGGACTTAATTTGAAGCCAACTTCACTTATAAATATGATAGAACTTGAACAGTGTAGAGCAAAGGGTTTGGTGTAATAATGTAAAAAGCCTAATTTAAATCAACAAACTGTATCATCATGAGTGTACCAGTAGAGTGTCAAGTTTGATAGTAGAAAAGATAACTGAGACAATATTACTTTTAACATCACTTTTTCAATATAAGCCCAAGAAAAAAAAAAAACAAAAAAAAACAAACAAACAAGAAACACTACGGATTATCATATCAACATCAAT
This sequence comes from Octopus bimaculoides, assembly GCF_046866305.1. Taxonomy (NCBI): domain Eukaryota; kingdom Metazoa; phylum Mollusca; class Cephalopoda; order Octopoda; family Octopodidae; genus Octopus; species Octopus bimaculoides. The sequence goes on along the minus strand of NC_142929.1, from coordinate 41,494,449 downwards.
CTGGCTATAATCTACTTGTTATTTAATATTTAGAGGGGATTACTCGACAAACTCTCATAATAGTTTCAAAATTGCAAGTAGCAAAGGCGAGAAGGAAGTAAGCTTCAACTGAGCTGAGTGTGTGACCCAGTTTTGCTTCATTCATGCTGTAAGTGAGAAAGGCATGAATATTACCCATTCCTCTTTCTCCTATTTAACTAAAACAAAAGCCTCATGACTGAGAGGAAAATCAATCTGTTTGTAAGACATCATTGATCAAAGAGCAGAATTATGAATCGATTTGGCACTGGGCAATATATTTTGATAATTATTAAACATAGAGATTGATACCATTACAAGTTAAAATAGTGTTCACTATGCAATGAATACAAGTTAATCTCATTCATGAAGAAAATTATGTTTGGCTCATTAACTAATGAACTTTTATTAAAGTAATAATTACAAATTACCACTAGTGTAAAAAAAAATTAACAATTAACGCAAATAAAATGGTTCTATTGATCAATAATTAACAAAGAGAACAAGATGCAATATTATTCATGAAAATTACTAAACAATTGGTTATCCTTATTTACATCACAGCTGAACACCAGGTCCTATCAGATGTTATATTTTGGGGACTTCTGTACCCTACTAGAGGACAAAAGCCACTCAGCTACATAAAATAGACATTATAAGTCTATAAAATTAACATGAAATTAACCCTTTAGCATTTAAAGTAGCCATATCTGGCCAAAATATTGTAACTGTTTTATGTTCAAACTGGCCAGTTCTGGCCTCTCACACCTAGCTGATAAAGTCATTGTAACAATAAACATTCACATTGAAATCTTGAAGGTACAAGATAATACATGATTAATTCAAAACAATGCAAATAAATAAACATTGCATTTGACACAGTAATCTGTATGCTAAAGGGTTAAGGAGTTACCAAAACTAATGGAGAACATCTCATTTGCAATCACTTGAGAAGACTATCTGAGCTAAACTTATTCCAACTAACTACAGAGTGCACAAAGGGGGTTACTATCAATATGTGAATACTTCTAACAGAACAATAAAGAGAATGAGTGGAATTCGATGCCCTGAAGTAATTTAAGATTACCTCAGGACAGCAATTCTCAGTATGAAAGATTGCCTTCATTTTCAGGTCAGAGGAAGAAATATGAAAAGAGTAGTAAGAAACAGAGAAACAAATGCAATAGATTTAAGAAGAGGTGGAAAGTAACCAACAAATTGAAGAGAAAAAGAGACCAGAGAAGACAGGAAGAGTGCACAGCATGAAAACAAAAAAATGACTGATCAGTAATCAGACAAAGCTTTTTTCTCAATATTGCTGAAGACAAAGGGACTCTCACTCAGAGTAAAAGGCAGACTGTATGACGCATGCGTACGAACAACCATGCTACATGGCAGTGAAACATGGGCTGTAACTGCTGAGGACATACGTAAGCTCGCAAGGAATGAAGCCAGTATGCTCCGTTGGATGTGTAATGTCAATGTGAATACCCGTCAGAGTGTAAGTATCTTGAGAGAAAAGCTGAACATTAGAAGCATCAGTTGTGGCGTGCAAGAGAGACGATTGCGCTGGTATGGACATGTGGTGAGAATGGAGGAGGATAGCTGCGTGAAAAAGTGCCACACCCTAACAGTTGAGGGAACCTGTGGAAGAGGTAGGCCCAGGAAGACCTGGGCTGAGGTGGTGAGGCAAGACCTTCGTACATTGGGCCTCACCGAGGCGATGACTACGGACCGAGACCTTTGGAAATGTGCTGTGCGTGAGAAGACCCGGCAAGCCAAGTAAGATCGTTGCCAGTGCCCCTGGACTGGTTCTTGTGCGGGTGGCACATGAGATGCACCATTTTGAGCGTGGCCGTTGCCAGTACCGCCTGACTGGCTCCTGTAGGATTTTCGAGCGAGATCGTTGCCAGTGCCCCTGGACTGGCTTGTGCGGGTGGCACATAAAAGACACCATTTTGAGCGTGGCCGTTTTCGTGCGGGTGACACGTAAAAGCACCCACTACACTCTCTGAGTGGTTGGCGTTAGGAAGGGCATCCAGCTGTAGAAACTCTGCCAAATCAGACTGGAGCCTGGTGTTGCCATCCGGTTTCACCAGTCCTCAGTCAAATCGTCCAACCCATGCTAGCATGGAAAGCGGACGTTAAACGATGATGATGATGATGATGATATTTGTCATCAGAAAGCAACTCTCCACTGTAAAGAATATTTGGATTTTGTAGGCAAGAACTATTCAGGACTGAAATAATTTCTCTTGATACCAACATAGCTAACACTACTTCTGGCCCTATGATATAAAATTGCTTGTCTCAAAGTGTCATTATTTAAACTATCTATCATTACTTTTTGTAAGAACCTCAATTTGTTAAACTATATTCTAAACACAAGATTAATAGTGCTTTCTGATTTAGGCACAAGGCCTGCAGTTTTGAATTGATACTGTCAACCCAAGTACTATTGACCCTGAAAGTATAAAAGGCAATGTTAACCTTGACAGGATTTGAACTCAGAACATGGAGAGTAGGAAGAAATATCACATTTTCTCTGATGATTCTGCCATTTTACAACATTTCTCTAAACGCTTGATTATTTTCAAAATTAAGTGAAAAATGTAGGTAATGGTTAAAAGATGGATATGTGATATAAGCTGCTGATATAAGCAGTGGACAGAAAGTGGAATTTAAAAGATGAATGAATGTAAGATCTACATAAGAGAACTAGAACTTCATACATATTTTGAAACCTTTGTTCATACTACTACCTCTTCTCATATACGTGATATTTAGTAACATTCACATTATACATCAGACTTAACACAGCAAAATCATGACCACCATTCTTTTATCAGTCTACAAATGCTTCCTTTATTCCAACTATATTTCCTGCTATACATTATAATATTTAGCATTAACATCACACATAATATAATTCTTTTTATATAAAAAAAAAAAGTGATCCATCAAAAAAAAAAGAAAAAAAAAGTGCAATGATTCTGACCAAGAAAAGCTCTTAAATGTGACTTTTCCTTAAGTACAGCATAAGATACTTAAGTATCATCATCTAAGAATATTGTTCTACATCCTGTACGCCCACAATTTGTACAGTCATTACTTTTTAATTAGTCTTTTCCTTACATCCTGATCAAAGTTAGCTTCCAATACAGTTGCTCTGTGAAGGTCAAGCTGAAAAAAATATCTCTGCTTTTGCCATGTTCACCTTTAGTAAGATTCAAAACACATTTTATAAAATTCTCTTTTTAGAATCACTTCAACAATGAAAGCTAGATAATCTATACAATTTTTCACTTTCAGGTTGAATTTCAACAATTACATTCCTAATACTCATGGGAAAGACACAAATGCCACAACTTATAAGTTATTATATGCCTATGGCATCACAATCTTTTAATGCCTGTCTTCCATGCTGGCAGGGGTTTGACAGGATCCAATGGGTCAGGGGACTGCAATGTGCTCCAATGTTTGCTTTGATATGATTTTTACAGCTGGGTGTCCTTCCTAATGGCAACCACTTAACAGAATGTCCTGGATGCTTCTTGTGTCACCAGAACTAGTGAGGTTTTCATGTAGCTTGCAGGACTAAGATCCCTTCCAACTGAATGAAACTACAGTAGATGGGGAGGCAGCTTTATGCTAGGTGATGAGAAGTTAGAGTATGAAAAAAAGGGGGCCAAAACAGGTTTCGTGCTGGTGAGGAGATACATGGCTACATGCATTACACAAAAGAGGGTGGAAGTAATCAGTGGAGTTGGAAACACAGATAATATATATTAGCGATAATTACAGATATTACAGATAATATATATTAGTATTAATACCAAGAGGTAATAATGTAGACGTTCTATTAGAACAAACTTTACTGTGGTGGTTGATATGAGAGAAACTCTCACATCATATTTTTAGTGCAAAATGCACTCTTGCTTATATTACTTCCTACGCTGAGACCACATGATTTTGACCCTGTTTGGTCTTGTCAATGAAGGACACTCAACTGCTAGAGACTAGCAATATACAGATTGACAACATAGATAATGTTTTTAAATAAAACATTTAATTACTAATGAAATTTAGTTCTTCTTAAAGCCATGTCACTTCACTAAATCAATTCTTTTGGAAAGAAGACCTGAAAGTCATAGAATTCCATTTCCTCATATAAATTTGAAACCTTGTTCGTGGTTAAAAAAAGGTCCTCATTTTCTAGAACAACCACTTCAGTAGCTTGTGAAGTTTGTATCAGATTGAAAAATGTTGAAAGTGAAAATATGTGCTTAAAATGGAATTTGAAAAGTCATAGGAAATATATGAAAGTGAACAGAATTTCACAATGATGTAGCTCTCATAATAAAGCACTGATTGTAATCAGTGCTTGGTGAAATACACTAGAAACAGAATGACGTAGAAAGGCAAGTAGGGAAAAATAAAGATGGGGTGGGGGTATAGCCAGCAAGTTAAACAGATCAGTTTTTAGTAGAAACATTAACACTTTTGAATACTCAATTTCTAACAAAAATACAGTGTTTCAATTAATTTTCAAATAATCAAGATTTATTATGATAAAGTTTTTCATTATTTGCTATATTAAGACAGTTTTGGAACAGTTTAACAAAAGGGTCTTAGATTAAAAATCTACTGGAATTTTACAGAAAGAAACACGCATTCCTATTCATGTAATAAGGTAAAAACTAAAAATCATAGCCATCACTGGCAACCACTACGAGCAGGTAGCATGTATCAAACTCTTGCTAGTTGTTTTAGGGGCCTATGTAGTTGTGAGCAGACATCCTCTTAGCCCTCCTATTTATTTATCTAGCAGAACATCAAGGATGGGAGAGAAAGAGCTGCACCAGCACTGGGTTGATACACATTTTCAGCAGGATAGATTGGAGTACCAAAATATATGCCTTGTTCAAAGACACAATGTGCTGTAGGTCAAGGAATTAAATCCAACAACCTTTATGATCATGAGCCCAACACCCAAAGCACTAGAGATTGATTAAGATTTCAATACAAACAGTTTGATACATCCCATTTTTCAGTAGGTTGGTCATATGGAACCCGAGTTGTTCTCAGGTAAGTTGGTATTAAAATACTTTAAAGAGGTCAAGTGTACGACATTGAATAATGATGAGGCTAGAATCAGAATAAGGTGGTGGTTTATCAGAATCATTAGATCCTCAACCAAAATGGCTTATGCTATTTGTTCTAGTTCTTTAAGTACAGAATTCAAATTCTGCCATGGCCAACTTTATATTTTGCACTACTGATGTTAATAAAATGAAGTGCTAGATCAAAGCAGCAAGTTAGTAGAACAGTTAGACCATTGTACAAAATGCCTTGCAATAGTTGTTCTGATTATCTATATTGTGAGAACCCTGATAAATGAGGTGAACTAAGCTGAATGCAGCTGATAAGTATCTTGTAAAAGAAAGAAAAAAAAAACCAACTGAAGGAAGGCAACAGAAAACTCCCTTGGTATTTTCCAGCAAAATTTCAATAATCACAAACAGCTTGTCAATGAAGTCATTAAGGGTTGTTCATCGATCAGATGATGCAAGGTAGAAAGGTGGAAATTTCAGTCGAGAGGGGTTTGTTAATCAGCCAGATAGCATTTTTACTAAATGTAGTCCAGAAAATGAATAACTGAAGGAGAATAATCCATCTTTCAAAGGAGCTTACTGATAAATTATTATAGGAAGTGATAGCACTTTGTAGAGTAACAACTTAATCAGAGGTGAAGCATTTCTTGGCAAAAATACAGATATGATCAGGTTGTTTCTTTAAGATGGTAGTTATTTATTACTGGAGAAAGTGTGTTGGCTTAAATAAACACAGTTTCTATGAGAAAAGGAAGAGGTTTGATGTTTCTGGTTCAAGGCATTTACTGAAGAAGAGAACAGAGATTTCTGGTGTAGAGGTTGAAATATATCAGCTATTCATCACAACTGAAGTTGTGGTCCAGTTTTCACTTGCCCTTAATTTATTTTCTACTTATATTTTTAAACTAGATATAGAATCTTAAATTATTACTGAAACAGTCTTAGAAAATCTCCAATAGTATTCAACTTCTACTTTAGTTTTTTTTCCTCTTTTGGTGACTTCTTGAGAATTAACAAATTGTCATTCACCTTAGAATTAAACAATAAATTAGCAAATATGAAATAAATTAATTCACCAAATTTTAGTATCAAATTGTTTACTAATGACTGCTAACATCAAAGTTAATGACAAATTTAAACCAACCACCAGAAGTCAATGTTATAAAAAAAAAGCACAAAAAGTTATATCAAAGAACAATAACCATTCTATTTGATTCTAGTTTGATAATATATGTATAAGTGTATAGGTGCAGGAATGAATGGCTGTGTAGTAAGAAATTTGCTTAATATACAATGGTACTGGGTTCAGTCCCACTGTGTGACATCTCAGGCAAGTCTCTTCTATTATAGTCCTGGGCCAACTAGATGCTTGTGAGAGTGAACTTAGTTGATGGAAACTGAAAAAAGTCTGTCAGATACGTGTGTGTGTGTGTGTGGATATATATATATATATATATATATATGATAGTTGTAAAATGATTGCCACTGTTATACAAGCAGTGTCATTAATTTCCAATGTTCTGTGAGAACGTGTCTGGTCTTAGGGAAACCCTACTTGCTTGGAAACAGGAAGGGCACCCGTCCCTTAGAAAATATGTTTCAATAAAGTCAGTCCAACTCATGCAAACATGGAAAAGAGAATGTTAAAATGATGATGTATGCCACATATCGAATACAGCACAATTATTAAATGTAAACAGGTTCATGAGCAAAGTAATAAATTATCTCACTTATTGTTTAAATATGAAGTAAAATAAAGAAAAGAGTATTAAGAAGTAAACAGCAGGATAATTTGTTGAAATAATTATTATTTAAATATTTAACAAAGTGACAGCCATTATATTTTGTTTGCGCTAAATTTTTATCTAAAAGTGACTGAACACTCCTAATTTATTTGTTGGTTTATGTTAGTTCTGAAAAATATAGCTTTAGGCTCTGTAGTGATAGTAAAAACAAATACATATCTTTGGAAACCAATGAAATAAATACAGCATTGAAAAAACAAATATGAATTTGAAAGCCACTTCCCCCCCCCCCCCCCCTGAAATGCTCTGCTGTCCATATGATAGTCACATGGTTTCAGAAGTAGTTCATTCAGGTTGTCAATCCTGTTTTGACAGCAAACTAAATGGGACTTAAGAGCAACATCATCTCTATGACTTTTATAAAAGAACTAAAGTTTGGTGAAATCTAGACTTAGAGAAGTTTGTAAACAATATGATGAATAAAACTGTAAGCATGGGAGAAAAACAACAACAAAAACAACAACAACAGGGCAGGAATAGCTGTTTGGTTAAGTTTGCTTTGAAACCATGACACTTTGGACAGGTGTCGTTTATTATAGCCTAGAGCTTACTTAATGCCTTATCAGTGAATTTGGTAGACAGAAACTGTGCGGAAGCCTTTTGTGTACGTATATGTGTGTTAGTGTATGTATGCAGATAGATAGATAGAGAGAGAGGGGGGGAGGGGAGAGAAATATTGCTTTGGGATTATTTGTTTCGAAATAAATTCAATACCTGATATTCATTTACCTATGACTAAATATTACTTAACTATCAGTAGACTAATAAGATGGAGAGAGAGAGAGAGAGTGTGTGTGTGTTTGTGTGTGTGTGGGATGGCTTGAGCATGCTATGTTATAAACATCTTTGAATTATTTCATCGAAAATTGTATTTATTAGAGATAATTGGTCAACTTCTGTTTATCCAAAAAGTGGGTAAATTAATTAATACAATATTAAAAAGATATTCTCTTCAAAGTGATAATCACATAGCCAAATTAGGATCAGATTTCCCTATTGAAATCATAATATATAATTGTAGTATTATAATTATAATGAGCAATTTGTAAATGATAATGAAAGACAGCAGGAGTAGTTGAATTAACTCAGCTATAGATACAAAAACAAAAAAAAAGTTTCCAAGTTTTTTTTATTGAAATATTATTCTTCAATGTCTCTTGGAAATTAAATTTAAATTAAAGAAAAACAACAACAAAAACATGCAAAAAGTGTGTGTGTGTGTGTGTATGTGTGCATGGATAGATATAAATATATAAACTTACAGCAATATACTGCCACTATAATGCATGCCAATTACTTCTACCATAGCTGGTTTTTGAGGAAAATAACATTGAAGCAAAACAAAATAGGCTCGTCAACATCAAGTCTTTTGTATTTAATGGTTAGGTCAATGACAATGATTACTTATACATCTAGACGGAAGAGGAAACAGATGCTTTAACTGATGGGAAATGAAAGCTAGTCTTACTCGTGTTGGTAAATTGTATATGAAGTTGATTGAAATGAGATCAAACCGGGTGAAAAAAAAAAAGTTGGTGTAAAGATTGAATCATGTTCATTTGTGAATAGTAATGATATTTTGCTATTTTAAAACAGTAATTGTATGAAGTAAACAAATAAGTGAAAGGCATAGCTGATAACTAAAAAAGATGAATGGCAGCTCATGATATCTCTATGGAGTAGTTGACGAGTTTATATTCCTGAAAAGCCCTGTATCAATAGATTTGCCACTTATAGTGAACTATGGATATACTGTTCATTCATTTTGCCACTTGGAAATGGTCTGAAGATATAATAATAAACTTCAACATTGCTATAATATTTTCTTTCACTTTATATGACAGAACTTTATTCAAATAAGAATTTCTTAAATGAGAAAAACACATCTCAAAAATAAAATTATTAAAAAAAAATGGTATTAATACTTTTACTGCTGAAAGTAATTTTATATACCAGTCTGTTTTTGTCGAGGAATGTCAATATTGAAACTATTTTTTGTCAAGTTTATTGAAGCAATGTGACTTCCAGAAAGCACCAGTTCTAATTTTTTTTGGTAGATATTTAACATCATTACTCATTACTGGAGTAACCATGATATTTAATTTTGCAGTTAAAGAGTGAAAGACTAATATTGTAAATGCAATTACAGACATAGACTTGATTGGGTTAATTGGAGAGAAAATGAAGTAAAAATACAAAAAAAAAAAAAATAATAATAATAAAAGAGGTTGCACAAAGGAGCAATTTTAAGTTCAATTAAAATTTGCAACACAAATAAAAGTAAAATGCATTAATTATATTACGTTACTAGATCTAAACAACACACACACATATCTATCTATCTATCTATCTATCTATCTATAGTAGCTGCTCCAGCAATGAGGAAATATGGATTAAATAATATGGAATTAATTAATTGATAAAAAATAAAAAACAAAATGAAATTGCCAACTAGCAAGGAAGAGAATGTCATGTTGAGGTGAACACGTAATAATAGTCTTTAGCTGCAATTTAGATAATTCACTAAATTCTTACTTCAATCAGTCAAAGACTAAAGCTAAAGTGTGCTTAAAACTATTCAACTATTCTAACAGGTGCTATAACAACTGCACTTAAAATCATTTTACTGAATCACACTTCAATTTCGGAAATAAACTTGTTGCTTTTGTAAAGAAATAACTTAGGTAGCTATGAATATTTTTCCAGGATCAGCAAACCAGACAAGAGAAACATCTGCTTGTATAATTCATATGCCAAGTATATATATATTTATATATATATATATATATATATATAATTTATTCACATACACTTTTAGTCAGTTATGCTCTATTTCTTAAGTTGGTGGACTGTATTGTATAAATCATTGTAGACAGCATCTAATAGTTTTCATATGAAATAAACTTACAATTACACATGAATAATTTCTTTATAAAGTAAGATGTATTTTGCAAGGAAAAACAAAATACAGAATAAAAACAAACAGTTAACTGACTTGTCTCTCATATAATAGATTATTTCACTGCCCCTTGTGGTATCAGGTACAATTTGATTATTGTCACATTTAATATTTTAAAATATGACTTAAATCATATTCAAAGAAGTTTCATGTGAAAAATGTAACAAAAACTTTGGGAGTTTAACTCCTTAACACACAGGTTACAGTCAAACGTAATGCTTATTTATTAACATTGTTTTGATTAATCATGCATTATCTCATAAGCTTGAGTTTTCAACGATTTGATTGTTTATTTTTTTTAGAATGACATTGGAGGGTAGGTCTGAGAGGTCAGATCTGACTGGTTTGAACATAAAAGAAGTAGAATCTGATATGAACAGTTGAAATACTAAAGTAAAACAGAGGAGAGGTGTAAATCTCTAGACTGAAGCCTGATAATGGGACTTTCTATTTCTAACCATTCCAATTCATTTACTAAACTTGTAAAAAAAAAAAAAAAAAAAAAAAAATAACAACAACAAAACCCCCTTACCATCTCACTGTTTTACCCTACAAATAAATTGGATACTTAATCATCATCATTGTCTGTTGTTTTCCCATGGGCAAGGACTGGATGGGTCTTCTCCAGCCACATTACCTTACAATGGAATCCCCAGTCATCTCTTTTGTGAGGTTCAGACTTGCGATCAGCTTCACTGCTTAACCCTTTGAGCCCATAACACTGGTTTACCAGTGGATGACTTATTTTTCTCTATACAGTAGCGCTACTCTACTGGTAGAGTACTGGTGGAGTGCCTGGTATATGGTCAAATAAGGTTCAGGAGGTCGGGGCTCAAAGGGTTAATGATACTAGTAAACTGGGGCGAGATTTTGAATAAGAGTATATTACTTGAAGATATAAATGCATGTATGTGTGAATCGCTATCTGTGAATCATACTAAATGTATACACACCACTGAAAAACAATGTATGTGTGTGTGTGTGTAATATAATCACCATCTGTATATCAATATGTACATACAGTGTTAAAAACATTGATGCTGTGATGTGTGTATATGTGTATGTATTTATAAATGCCTAACTATATATTTGCATATCAAGCTATTTTGTATTTATTTTCCAGCATTTGTCAGTTGTGAAAACATGCTTTTACAAAACAAGATCATCATCCATATTTTAAACCCATTTTACCATGCTGGCATGGGTTGGTTGATTTTTCTGTGATAGTATTTCGTTGCGGGATGCCTTTCCTGTTGCCAACCTTTTTAATTGCACTTTACAACATGAAATACAGGGACACAATGTTATCTATTCTAAAACTGGGAAGCACATAGAAATGTTTCTATAAAGTTAGATATAAGGTAGGAATGAAATAGGTAGCAAATTTCTGGTGAATAAACAAACATTTAGGTGCAAAAATAAATATTAAGGAATAAAACTGAAAGCTTAATAAACAAGAAAACCCATAAATAAAGCAAAAAAAAAAAAACCCCAAAATAATAAAAACAAAGCTGTTTCATAAAATGAGAGTAAGCGAGAGCATGCATAGTTTTGACTATTCCAAAGCTGAAAAATACCCAACTAGGGTCTTTTTTTTGTTTTGCTTTTTTTTGTTTTTTTTCTGCTCACAGACAGAACTTGAAATGATGAAATATCAAAAGTTAGCTCACCGAGAAAAAAATTGATATAGGGACGGAGAAGAAACCTGGCTGTGATTTATTCTATATTGCCTGTTTCATCTATATCTTTTTTTTTTTTTTTCCGTTTCCATGGACGTTGAAGCTAATATAAGCCAGTAAGTGCCAGAGAGCCTGAGTAAAGATCTTTACTGGTGCTGAGGGTTTTGATAAACCTTCTAATCTGTTTCACCTTGTTTTAATTATGGAGACTTTATGTTTATATAGGGTGGAGATCCCCACCACCACCATCAGCAGCGACCCCTTCACCCTCACCTCAAGCGTGAGAAAACTTTTTCTCATTTTATGTCATGATAAGCACACGTGGCCCACATTATCACACAAGTTAATAATATGAAGAGAATTCAAACGTTGAAATCCCAGCAAAAAAACTTGCTGCAACTGGAAAAACCACCAGTAAAGGTTGAGAGAGCCAGCATGGTGTAGGCAGAACTGTAAAAAAAACCCCATCTAACCCACAACAACACAACAATAGGGGAAAAGCAAAATACTGACAAGGACTTACATAATATATATATATATATGTGTGTATACAGATTTACATGTATGCACATATATAGATGTAAATATGTACATATTTATCTACCTATATAGATATCCATACACATACACACAAAAAAGAACATATGTATATATACACACACATATAAACATGCATACATACATAAACACACACATATTTACACACACATATATATACATACGTATACACACATATACATACACACACAAACATACATAGATATATACATACATAGACACACACATATACATACATAGATATACACACATACATGTACACACACACATATATATACATAGATATACACACATACATGTACACACACATATATACACATATATATATATATATACACATACATGCATACAAACACACACATATATATATACACACACATATATACACATACGCACATATACATACACACACACACATAAATATATATATATACACATACGCACACATATACATACATGTATATAATAATATTAACACAAGGATGGAAATTCATAGGATTTATTAATGCACTGCAACATATATTTCTACACTGTACACCTTCATTAGGTTGCAATTTTTCGTGTACATATAATATTACTTAAGATTTCTTGCAATATTTATGTATTTGAAGACTTAGTTGCAGCAAAGAAAATATTCAAATACATAAATATTGAGAGTAATCAGAGAAACATGTTGCTATAAATTTCCATCCTTGTGTTATTATTATATTTATCCAAAGATGAAAGGAGTTCCACATCCTGGAGGATAGAATTAACATGTGGTTTCTGAAAAGAAGAATAGAAGCTTTCAAAAGCACATTATGAGGCTTTTGCCCAAACTAACTTAAATGGACACACACACCTATATATATATATACACATACATACATACACACACCCATATATACGCACACATACATACAAGTACAACAGGGACAAGCAAAGATCTCACCTGACCTGGGGACCTTCTTAAACTCAAAAAAAAAAAGGAAAATTTTAGTTGCTGTCCTCATCACAGGAAATTTGTGATGGAAACATGGAATTCCCTGCTTACCGACTAGCTAACCCTTTTCAGACACAACTGGAACCAATTTCAGGGATATAACTCTGTCATGCTCAGAAGTACTGTCCAACAGTAGAATTTTGTTTTAGGATATTTTGCTTAAAACTCTAGACTAAGAAATTTCCTACCTCCATTTGCAGTGAAGCTATATGCTCCTGGCCAACAAGTATCCTGAGTCATCTATACCACTAAAAACTTTATAAGTGCAAAGCTGATGTTCACTCTCTAACTGGCCATAACCAACCACCTTTTAAGTATTACTGCTCTAGAGTTTTAAAATGTGCTTCTTTATACAAATATATACATATATATACACATACATATATTTATATCACACTAGCCTTGAAGCTGCCCTTTGGGTGGCATTCATGTTAACTTCTGCCGTGGGCACTTTTGGCACCTTTGTGGCCCTCTACCCTAGTGTAATGTAATGGACTTGGACACATTCATTGTATATGTATCTCCTGGTATTAATTATCCAATACCCCATTCCAAACTCCCTACCCGACATATATTCACAGACCCATACATTCAACACCTATATTTCATGCACACCCATACCTAAAACCCATGTCCCATTAACTTGTTCATTCAACACGTAACATGAATTCCATCTCTGTGACAGTGTGTTGGTGTATCAACCCTTGGACCACTTTCGGCCAGCTTTACTGATAGACATACAGCTAGTTTCTAGTTTGACTTACAGCTAAGTTTTTAGCCTTGAAGCTGCCCTTCAGGCTAGCTCCTGAGGAGTAAAAATAGGAGTGTGTGTGTGTGGGGGGGGGGGGAAGTGGAGCACCATTTAATTGGCCCTTCAGAAATTGAATCTCCTTACAATAATCCCTGGGAGTTCATGGTATGAAATTCATTCTCATTGCTCCAATTTGGTTGCCAATGCCATGCATTTTGTTTAAAATGCAGTAAAAGTAGGGGTGTCAGTGGGGCCCCAATTAGGTGGCTCTTAAAAAAATAGACCCCTCCCCTTAGGATATTCCCTGACATTAGGGGAGTTGTTGGATTAAGTTTTGTTGTCCTAGCACCAACGGTCTAGAAGTTAACGAACATAAAAACATAACGGACAGAGAAACAGCACTCAAATTTATATTAAGATACAAATATATATACACATACATACAAACATACATATCATATGCATACATAGAAATACACATATGTATATATACACATACATAAAGCATATATATACACACATATATACACATATCTATATCTATCTATACCTATCTATATCTATCTATCTATACACATTTATACATATACATATATGCATACATAAACATATATCCATACATATGTATATATATACATGCACAGATATAACTATAAATATCTGCATACATGTACATGTGTGTGTATACATATGTGTGTGTGCGTGTGTGTATGTGTGTGTGCGTGTGTGTATGTGTGTGTGTATGTATATTTATCTATACACACACACACACACACACTCACTCAATGAGAACTGTTTGGGTAGTAGAGCAACTTTTTTAATTGAGAAATTATAATTGCTAATTAAAGCAACTGAAAGAGACACTCAAAAACAACTAAAACTTTGCATTGATTAGGTAGCCAGTATAATTTAAGGTGCTTATTTAATAAATTATGTAAAAAAAAAACAAAACTCAAGAAAATCTAGGTTCTGCAAAGAGACATCAATTCAAATATTAGAAAATAACCATTGCAAAATCATATAACAGCGTTTTGGTATGAACTCCTACATTCTATTAAAAAGGAAATAAATATGTACATTTTCATTTCTGATCAATTGCTTTCAAGTTTTTGTTTTTCAAATGAAAGTTGGCCTCAACATCAAAAGACTGCTAAATATAATTGACACAAAATCCTAAACACAACACAACACAAACTTTAAAAAAAACTATATGTATATATATAATGCATAGAGTTATTTTTTGGGGTGGTGGTGACTATTTGTGTGTGCGCGTGTGATTTTATAAGTCTTTCAATATATAGACAATGCAACGCAAACATTAAAAAAAAAAAGACTTGCACTTTGAACAGCTTATGAAAGTATGTGCATGATTAACAGATATTTTTACCAGCAGCATAGCAATGGGTAACAATCTAGTCAGAATAAAGGAAACCAAAATAAAGTTTCATGAAAGTATTTCTATTAGATAAAGGTTTAGCACTCAAAAGAAATAATTAAAATAACTTGAAGGTATTTTAACATCCTATATGTAGGTATGGTTGTGTGACTAGGAAGTTTGTTTACCAACCATGTGGTTTTGGGTTCAGTCCCACTACATAACACCTTGGGCAAGTGTCCTCTCCAATAGTCCCATGCAGATCAAAGCCCTGAGTGAATATGGTAGATGGAAACTGTGTGGAAGCCTATCATATGTGTGTATATATAAATATATATTGAGAATAACAAGGTAGTCAGAATGTTGGATGACTATATATATATTTTTTTACATTTTTAGCGCCTTCTTCCGTTAATGGATTTATCAAAAAAATATATACAATATCTGTACATCACATCAGTACTGGTGCCATGTAAAAGTCACTGGTGCTGGTGACATGTTAAAAGCACCCAGTACACTATATATAGTGGTTGGCATTACAATGGGCATCCATCAGTAGAAACTATGCCAGAACAGACAATGGTGCCTGGTGTGGCCCCTGGCCTTACTAGCTCCAGTCAAATCTACCAATCCATGCCAGCATAGAAAATGGATGTTAAATGATGATGACATATGTGTATGTATCATACGGTGACTGCTGTCTTTTTGTGTTCTTTCACTTTCAATGGATTTATGGTTTTCTAGCCATGACCTCTAAGATGAAAATTCAGTCCTGCTGTTTTATATAACTATATACTTTCAACGAGTCAGGTCTGCACATGTCACCACTCTTCCATTGCCATAGGACATTCAGTATATGGAATGACAAATGAGGCCACCATATACTGTCATTGGCTTATAGTGATAAATGCTTGCACAACATGAGTACCACTCTGAGTCTCTGTGATTAGTACTTAGTAACAAACCAAAATGAGATGACCGACCAGTAACCAAGTGAAACTGCAAGTTTTACATCAGAATGTCTGTCTCCTAGAAGACTGTTGTGACAACAGCTAGGAGATCCCTCACTCATGGTGGTTTTTATTCATATGCTAATTAACCAAAAGCTAGAACACTGATAGGTGTAACTACTCCAGGTCAGAGTATACAGAATAGACCAGGAAACAATAGTGGCTAAAACATAGTTCCACACTCCTCACAACCCAGGAATTCCTGAACTAGGGTGCACTATCACATGCAGTTTAAAGTCATACCCAAGACATATATATATATAAATATATAAAATATATACATAGATAGATATATATATATAGGGACACAGGTGAAATGCATGAGTGCAAAAAACTACTGGTTATGTAATTATTTTGGCACTTTGATGAAATGTGTGTATGTCCTATAAAGCTTTGAATACCACACCTGTTTCCTGCCTATTATTTGGCTCCTACTCCATACTCTAGCCTATCCCAACTTCGGGGTCCTGCATCACACTCTCTCTCTCTCACTCACTATATATATATATATATATATATATATATATATATATATATATATATATATATATATATAATACACACTCACACATGCATGTGTGTATGTGTACCATGACTAGATCGTTTTAAAAATGAGTCCCATGTCATACAAGTGGCATCTTTTGTTTCCATTCATCAGTGAAAAACCTGTTCAAGGAAATGTATTATTTCCCAATGGCCAGACAAAATATACGTCTATAAGTAATTAGTATTATTACTTTACAGTCTGACTTTAAATCCTGCTGTCAGCAGACATCATCTTACATACTGCTGGAGGTGATAAATAAAGGACCAGTCACATATTAGCTGGTTTACTCAATGCCTTTTTTGACTTCAAACCAATATCATAATAGGTACAACAGTTGGCATGTCATGTGTGAGAGTTGATTTTGCTGTCTAACCCATCCCTTATATTCTGTGATGTTGTGCCAAAGTCAGGAAATATTCTTATGAATATAATTCAAAAGAAATCAACATTATGCAGAAGAAAACCATTAAAGAAATCAATATTAATGCTGTTGTAATTCAAGAAATTGTTTTGTGGGTATGTATGCATATGTGAATATAAATATATATCTAGATACATTAATGCATATATATTTATATGCCTTTATATATATATATCAGTGGCGACTGACACCTGGGCTGTTCGGGCTTTGCTTGAGCATAAATTTAGTAAAGTGAATGTGCATTTGTAAGTGGATTTAATTTCTGCCAACACACACATAAACCATATCAGTGCAGCCAATAACTTGGGCTCCTTTTATTGAGCCTGGACACAGTTTATTTATTTTCGTTCAGATAAGGAAAGGTCAATTTGTCATAAAACGCGAAAGAAAATCACTACATTAGATCTAAAAGCTCTTAAACAAACTGAAAAATCTAGCAGAAGATTTGATTTGGTTTTTCTCAAATGATTAAAACTTTGACCAATATCAAAAAATTAACAGAAGAAATGGCAGATGGTTATGTGCAGACCCTTCTGAAGTTCCAAGTGCTATGCATACAAAATATCCTGTAACTGTCATGGTTTTAGGAGTTGTCAGCAATGAAGGACATGGGATGCCTCCTTACTTCTTTCCACAAGGCTTTAGAGTTAACTCTGTTGCCTACGTTGAGGTTCTGGAAATAATTGTTAAGCTCTGGATAGACAGTGTATGCAATGGAAGGCCATATGTGTTTCAGTAAGACTCTGCACTATAACAGATGGCTGTATTAACACAAGAATGGATGGCTGAAAATTTTCACGATCACATAACCCCTAACATTTGGCCTCCTAATTCTCCTGATCTCAATCCATTGGACTATTCTATGTGGAGCGTTGTTGAGAGAGAAGTCAATGAACACACCCACAGCACCAAAGATTCTTTGAAAGCTGCCATAGAGTAATGTCTAAAATGAACCAGGACCACTTGATTTGAGCATGTAGATAACTTTGATCTCATATAGGAGCAGCTGTTGAAGCTGAACGTGGCTTTATTGAATAACATTCTAGAAAAGAAGGTTCATTTTTATTCTCACAGCATTTTTTGATAAAGTTATTATCTGTTATTATATAGCTGTTTTTTTATGAACATAAATCTGTCCTCAGATATGTTATGCACCCTGTATATAATAATAATAATATACTCTTTTACTTGTTTCAGTCATTTGACTGTGACCATGCTGGAGCACCGCCTTTTAGTCGAGCTAATCGACCTAGGACTTATTCTTTGTAAGCCTAGTACTTATTCTATCGGTCTCTTTAGCCGAACCGCTAAGTTACAGGGATGTAAACACACCAGCATCGGTTGTCAAGCAATGTAGGGGGGACAAACACAGACACACAAACATATATATATATATATATATATATATATACATATATACGACGGACTTCTTTCAGTTTCCGTCTACCAAATCCACTCACAAGGCTTTGGTCAGCCCGAGGCTATAGTAGAAGACACTTGACGAAGGTGCCACACAATGGGACTGAACTCGGAACCATGTGGTTGGTAAGCAAGCTAATTACCACACAGCCACTCCTACAATATATATACCTTCCGGCTTGCCAGTCTTCAGTGAAACTGTGCAACCCATGCCAGCATGGAAAGTGGACGTTAAATGACAATGGTGATGATGATGATGATGATATCATACATATCTATATACATTATATCATACATATGTTGTGATATGGCATCATGTCATGGCCTTTTCCAAGTCAACAAATGCCAAAGAAGAGTGGTTTAATTTTAGCCAAATAATTCTTCTGTAGTTGTCTCACTATGAAGATTGCATCCATGGTACATCTGCTGGGCATGAAGCCAAACAGTATATCATCTAGGATGACTGTGTTTCAGATCAATTGTGCTATGACTTATTACCTTTATATAAGTAAAGAACAAACAAACTTTCAATAGACTTGGGTTCAATAAAATGCACTTTTTTCATTACTATCTGGTCAAATGGAAGAAATCAGATGACCACTTGGTATGAATATATTATTCTGAAATATAATTAATAGTTATTAATCTGTGCAATAAAGATCTATCATTAAACACTTCCGGAGCTTAATGTGTCGCAGACAAGAGGTGTAAGATACCAGGGAGCCAAACCCATGACCTGATTCTAATTTATCTTTGAAAAATTATCCATAGTAATTAATCACAGCATCCATTTATACACACAGCTGTAGCTTGTTGAGACAGTTGTCACATCTGAATTGGAATGTTTATTTATTTATTGGGGGGGGGGGGAGCAATGAAAGGGACATTTATGTTTTATCATCTGTTTAGTCTTATGTGAACTGGGGTTGATCAGAAAAATAGTTGAACAAAGAAATACTCAGAGAGAGACTTAAGTGACTTTATCATTGCACAGAATGAGACACATGCAAAAGAAGAATAAACTCTGTTTTCAGCCACCTCACAGTGCTAATAATAAATAGATGAAATATACACAAAGCTTATAAGTTAAAAAAAGAAAATCATAATATAAAAACAAACAAAACCTTATAAAAATGGCAGTTATCTAGCTTTGAAAACTGCTGCTCACCTGAACTTATTTTTTTTTGTCAATTGTCATTAACATTAAACAAAGTATACATGACCTTTAATTGCTTAAAATACATGGGGTTGTTGTTGGAGAGAGAACAAAGAAATACTTAAAACATTACTGTAAAGTCAGATTTGCTTTGAGAGGCTAATTCTGTAAAACAACTAAATCAATGCAGGAAAATAAATCATCTAGTAACAGATTGTCATTAATGTTGATTGTATGAGCTTAGTCTATTTCATCTCTGCTTGAACAACCTGATAGTATAGAGGTAAGTTGTTCAAAGGAAGCATTTTATGTTTTATTGTGAAAAATATTGTTTCAAACATTAGGGGCCTAAAGCATATGGTTTTATGGTTTCCATTTGTGCTCGGTGAAAGACTCTTTGAAAGATCAAGCACAGTGACAACACTAACTCTCTTACTGGTTCATGCAGACACTAACACTTTGATATGTGTGAAGAAATGCACTACATTCAGATTTGAGAACTTAAAGCTCATGTGCACGCACACCCACTAGTGCTGGTGGAATGAAAAAAAAAACAACACCCAGTACACACTGTAAAGTAGTTGATGTTAGGAAGGGCATCCAGTCATAGAAACTATGCCAGAGTCCACATTGGAGCCTGACATAGACCTGGGGATCACTGGATCCTGTCAAACCATCCAACCCATGTCAGAATGGAAAACGGACAGTAAATGATGATGATTAATAACAGTGTGTGTGTGTGTACATATCTATATACACATGTTGTCTTTTGGGGAGACTTAATTTTTTTCAAAAAGGAACAACATAAATTCGAGGAATGAATATATTGCAATCAAAAGGAACAATATAAACAGAAGAAAGTTTAAATTAGCATTGGTGGCTATCTATGAAATGTAACATGGTTAGTTAAATCTCCAGTTGCATCCCAATGCAAGTTGGATTATGGGTTGGGATTAGGGGAGTAGGTGTGAGAAGAATAAAAGCTTAAGTACTATCAAGTTAGATTAAAATCCAGCAATGCCTACTATAAATAAGTGTCATATGTATGATAGCAGATTGCAGTTACTATAGTGAGGTGCAGTAATGTCTGTAAATAATGCTAAATATACAAGTATGATGTTGTGTATGGTATGAAATTTGAGCAATGATATATGAAGCTAATTATAGAAGAGTGGTAATGTTTATAAAATTAGGGAAGAAAGATTAAGACCTGCAAATTTGTTTTTACATACATGCTAGTGCATGTTAAATCCAGGAATGTAACAATAATGTGCAAAACTTGATTTACATTATGTAGATCAGGGGTTCTCAACCAGTTTTTATCTATGGACCACTTTGATTACTATTTTATTCTGGGGGACCCTCTTTGCTTAAAATACTTATTTTCCAGAAACTTCTTTCAAAATTCCTAATTTAATTTTCACACATCAACTTGTGTATGTTGAACTATGTAGAATGTTAAAGAAAGAAACCTAGCTGTTTCTTGCAATACACACCAATATATACATCTAAAGCAAAATTTTTTCAGGAGCCCTTAAAATACTATTGGGGATCCCAAATTTACCAATTTGTTGCATGGATCCCCAAAAATCTTATCTGGACCCTGGTTGAGAACCACTGATCTAGAACAATTGACAAAAAAGATAATGATAAATTTCTGGATAGTTATACATTGTGATTTAAGTTAGAGTAAAATTGAGTTAAGATAACAACTATAATGTGGTAAATAAATATTGGTTTCAAATTTTGGCACAAGGCCAGCAATTTCAAGGTAGGGTGTAAATCAATTACATCAACCCCAGGAATCAACTGATATTTATTTTATCAACCCTGAAAGGATGAAATGCAAAGTCAACCTTGGTGGAATTTGAACTCAAAACATAAAGACGGATGAAATGCTGCTATGTATTTCACCTGGCATGCTAATGATTCTACCAGTTTGCTGCCTTCAGGTGATAAATGAATATTAAAATAGATACACTTCTACCTTAAGAGTTTGCTCTGGCACCTTGACATCACCATTATTATAATACTGGGTAGCCATGCATCCCCTCTTATAGGAAGACACCTGTGCTTATCTCTCTTTCATACTTTAGCCTCTTGACACCTGGTATGAAGCCACCTTCTCAGTTGTACTGTGCAAGAATATGGACATGTGATGCACATGGATGATAACATGTAGGTAAGAGGTACTAGGAAGTCCCCAGTGAGAAAGAAAATATGAAAGAGGAAAACCTATGAAGACATGGGCAGAAGTGGTGAAAGCTGATCTCAGGATGTTGAACCTCACAAAGGAGATGACAAAAGAATATAACAAATGGCAAGATACTACATTGGAAAGGATCCATTCTAAAAATGCAGGCATTGGAAAATGGATGTAAAACTAATGATGGTATTACTTTACATCAGGCATTTAGTAACAGACAGTCGTAAGCACCACAATTTAAAAACCGAGAAAAACGTAAAGTTTTGTAACTTTTAGAATGCGATATCTTAGTAAGGAATGAAGTTAGGAAGCTGGTTTTGGTCTTAAAATGACTGTGAAGACCTCCTCTAATCATTCCACCTATGTAAAATTTTTAAATCCTGTATGCATCTGAAAGATGAAACAATGACTGCGTCTTTCTCATTTTGTAGAATATACTGGTACTACGAAATGGTGTATCGCATTGCATATAATACTTAGAAAATACTTAGAAAAAACATACAGAGACCCCGCAAAGGTATTGTTTGTGTTTTAATATACCAAGGTAAGTATCTTTAAGAGGTAAGTAAGACAAGATAGTAAGATAATAGCCCATTATTGTTATGATGGTAACGAGGAATATTGGAAAATGAGCCATAACACCTCAAAAAACGATACAGGGACCACACCAGTGTTATTGATTGAGTGTGTGTACTTACGATAGTGTGTTACTAAACTCTCTGATCCCAGTTTGGGTGAGCGAGCGTCGTGTCAATAGCGCCAAGGAACAATTTTCTTCAGCTGGATTTTCGACCTTATTGCAAGCCTCACCGGTTCTTTCTCCCAACTTTTTCGGATTCTAGACGTCGAGACAAATAAAATGATATACTAACCTTGAAAATGCCTGGGGTGGTGCTTACGACACTGTTACTAAATGTATCATATCTATCTGCTTATATTTATAATGACCAGTTGCTGTGTGACCTACGAAACTTGGTAAAATCTGTTTCTTTATTCAATATAATCAATTAAAAGAGCTACATTATAAACGTTTATTTAGAATAATGATGTTAGAGTGGATAAAAGTTGTTTGATTATCAAAAACAAAACTAAAAAAATCAAAACGCAATGAAATTCCATTATCTTGAAAAAGAGAGGTAAAATGTGGAACATGAATAAAATACTATAAAATAAAAGTCAAATAAGGAAATAAAATTAGTATGGAATATCACTGAAAAATGAAATGATAAATGTAAATGTATTCATATACACCATCATTAAAAGAGATGATCCATAAGTAATAACAGGATAGTATAAAAATGAAAACAAAAGTAATTTATACTCTATTCAATAAAATTATCATACAATCTTTTATTCGATTCTTTTATAGCATGTGTTGAAATAAGTCAGCTAAATTATAAGCCATTAGCTTCTCTCATTTGCTATGTCTTTTGATTCACTCAAATATTAAACAGCTGTATCTACTTCACTCTATATTTTTCTTAGTTTGATTGTGTTCTTACTGTCATACATCACTGACTCACAACAGATCAACTCACTGCTACCATATAATATTTTTGAAAAACTCATGCACAAACTAACAACAAAAATTACTCATAAGCAAACTCACATACCTATGTAGCATTCAAATAAATAAGAAAGCAAAGGAATTTTAGAGAGAGACCTTTCAAAGCACTTTACCACCAAGGCACTTTGCTGCTGGGAAAGCCAAACACCCATCCTGCTCCAAGACCAACAAAGCAGCCGACCTTTTTCTTTTCTCTGATCAACAGAATATAATGGATAACTGCACCTGGCCAAGAGTTGACTTGGAAGCAAGGCCACTTGTCCGATGATTTCAGTGACAAGGTATAAATGCAGTAGCTGTTGGCAAAACCAGGATCTGCATAGCAATGGTTGTGTACACATCAGGAGGCTGGCCAGGATGGTGGTGGTGTGGTTTCAAAAATGATTGGTACACAATGTACAGACAATCTTTTTAAACTGAGGGTAACTTAAAATGGTGTTTGATGTAAACAGCTGCCCTCTTGTAAACATGGCTGAGTGAATATGTCAGCTCTTAGCATGTACTTATAGGCCAGAAAATGACAGCAGGAAGAAAGCAATTGCTGGTGGTAGTCAGAGTAATCATGGGTCAGTAGGATTCCTTGACTGCCTCTAGGTAGTAGTCCTCCCCCAAGGTACTTTACTATTTGTATACTATTCATACCATTTTCTCATTTCATTCAATTTCAGAGTAAATCCCTACACTTTCAGTAACATGTCTTTTAACCCTTTTGATACGAACCCAGCTGAAACCGCCTCTGGTTTTGTAGTACAAATGTCTTGTTTTAATAAGTTTTGAATTAAAATCTTTCACCAAAACTTAGTCACAATTTATGTTCCTAGCTTAATGATAACCAAGTTATTTTACTAAATTCTTTTTTATATTTAAAATAATTGAAAGAAATACAGTGCATCTTAAAATAAATACGGTAAAGAAAGGGTTAATGCAGCCCATCATCCTTCACCCTTGTAGCAATAAAGATTATCACCATGTGTCTACTTCATCTTCATTTTTTTTTTTTTACCTTTTGTAAACAATGTTTACTAATTCCTAAACAACTTGCTTTCAGTTTTCTCTGATTCATATTAAGACACAGTACACAATTTTCCTCTATCGTTTGAAGGTTTATTTTCAAGTCTGATTATAATTCACTAACACATGCTTTCAGCAAAATGAATCTGTTGTCATTAAAAGTTCTCTTCCTTGGAACTAATATGATCTCTCGTCACTAACAATACCTTCACTGATTTATTCAATCAAATAACAGAATATTAGAGCTCTAAGTGAATCACTGCAGATGTTCATGGTCTCAAGACTCAAGTAGAATGTATTGCTTAGTATCTAGATGTTTAAATTGCTTACACTATTGTCTACCTACTGCTCTCCTATACACCGTCATTATTAAGCTTAAGTGGCCCTAAATTCATTTCTACATATTAACCTAAATTATTCACCTATCAATGTCAGGCATGTCATATATATTCTTCAATATATTTAAATTTAGTTTGGTGAAAATGACAGAAATAACAGGATGCTGGACTAATTGCTTTGTTTAGTGTTGTTCCTCTAGGTTCTGAGTTCAAATTTGCCTTTCATCTTTCTAAATATTGATAACATAGACAGCAATAATGAGGATTCAATTAAATTGGTTACTTCCCTCTGCAAAATATAACCTTGTATTTAGATAAAAGAAAACATTGTGTTTAAGTTACCTATATATCATCATCATCATCATCATCGTTTAACGTCCGCTTTCCATGCTAGCATGGGTTGGACGATTTGACTGAGGACTGGTGAAACCGGATGGCAACACCAGGCTCCAGTCTGATTTGGCAGAGTTTCTACAGCTGGATGCCCTTCCTAACGCCAACCACTCAGAGTATATATATATATATATATATATATATATATATATATATATATATGAAATTCCAATCAGACCTAACCATTACTTAATCAAATATGGAGAAGATGTGCTTACACTTAGATTATTTCATGAAATTTGCCACAAGGGCATTACAAAGAGTGTTGCAGTAGCAATGCGGGCTGGATAGCAATACAAATGAGATGGAATGATAGACAAAATGATATAGATGAGAGGGGCGATGGCACCCGTCGATCGATTACCCCACGAGAACACTGTTCTTTTTTTATTAACAAACAAAAAAAAAACACAAATGAGGTATTAACTCCTTATAATAACATAAATTGAGGCGCTAAGCCTCTTATCAACCATCCTCGATCAAATCCCTTGCCGCCTGTAGGCAATCCCGCAGCAGTACATTGAGGACCCGAAAAAGAAATTCATATTCCTCTTTAGAGAAGGAATCCATAATCTTGAAAAACTCACTCTCTTCCATTACCTCCGCAACCAGAGGCCAATGTGAACTATTATTGCAGGTCGGGACCATCAGTTCCCGATCTACAACACTACTTACAAAATTTTCTACAGCACCTCCCTTGAGATAGAAGACCACATATTCTTCATTAATTTCACTGGGAGGGGCCACAGCTTCCTCCGTCGGTGGCACAATTCCCACTGATGGGGTTTCGGGACATGCCAGCAGTATTACTAACTGCTGGCAGTGTCCCGTTTTTCTTTTTCTTTTTATTCTTTTGGGCCACGGGAGTACAGAGCTCTTCCGTTTTGTCCAGAAGATTTTCCTTCCCTCCCACAGCCTTTGAATCCTTCAGTGGGCAACCATTGTTGCTCACCACCTTTCTTTTTTCCCTTTTTTCGAGGAGGTTTCCACCTCCTCGACTTCCTCTGTCTCTCCCTCCAATGGGAGAGTGGGGGGGCACTACTTTTATTAACTGCTCCAGGACCTTACCTTGGTCCTGGGGACAGTTTTTCTTAATGTGGCCAGGCTCCAGGCACAGGTGACACTTGAGGGGGGGGGGCATCCTTCAAGAATCACTGGATACCTAGACCCGGCCATTCTTAGAAAATCTGGAAATACCAGATTCTTGGCTGATTGGGTCCACAGGGTCAAAACCTGATGTCCTTTCATGCTTGCTAAAACATTTATAAACAAAATTGTACTTTCAGTCATTTTCTTTATATAAAAAAAGAAAGGTGTCTTGTTTAAAACCATTAAAAATATGTTTCTTTATGACAGCACTTTAGAAAGGTTTCCAAATGATCTCTTTAATTTAAGTACAGGTCCAGTTCACCTTTTTTTTTTTTTTACTTTAAACATTATATAAATATCAATTCTAAAAGTCAAATTGTTATATCACAACTGGTATAACAAATTGTTATATATATATTGTTATATTGCTCTTAATTTACACAGAGAAAGTTTAATTAATATTTTCTTGAATTTTTTTGATGAATACCACCCAATCAAAAATACATTTTATATTTCGGTTAAGATCTTGTGTGTGAGTTACAAAAAATGTTACGACTTCAGAACAATTGAATCCATATTGAAAACATTAGTTTAATAAAGCTACCTAATCCACAACACACACATGTATATATGTATGTATTTGTGTGTCTGTCCCCTCCCCGCCTACTTGACAATAGGTGTTGGTTTGTTTAAGGCCCAGAAACTTAGCGGTTCGGCAAAAGAGACCGATAAAATAAGTAAGTACCAGACTTTAAAAAAAGGTCATCCAAAACCCTTCACGGCGGTGCCCCAGCATGACCGCAGTCCAATGAGTGAAACAAGTAAAAGTTAAAAGAAAAGATATTAAGGATTCCTCATATTAATGTATATAATGTATATTAATGTATATTAATGTCATATAAGCCTGTGAATATACATAAACAATTTCAGTATGTTAACCCCCCCCCCAAAAAAAAAACAACTAAACTGTAATAACTACTTAATTTCTTCAATCTAAAATTACTATCATCATACAACTACTTTATCCAGTTCATATTTTCTCCTCACCACTGCTCCTTAAACATTCTCCACATTGTTTTACATTTTCACAAAAGTAACATCAAATATCTTAAATTACTGGGTCTGTTTGTTATTCGGACATATTGTCTCCGAAATTGACATGTCACATACAATCAACAACAGGTGGGAAAATGAGAAAATGTAACATGTTGACGATGAATAGCAATTATACAACATCAATATCGGAAACACATCATTATTATATAAGCATTTATAAAAATATAACAATTTTTCAAATCAAATTTTCATATATAATGACAGGAGAAAATGGGTCTGTTAAGTATAGTGAGCTTTGAATTCGGAAGATCTTCAGCAAATCGAAAGGAATGAGTGTGGGCTAATTTATGGGAAAAGGCTACGTTTAATGTTTAGGCAAAACTGCTAGGGACAATTTGGTATATTCATGTAATATTTTAACAGGGCGGAAATAATGTTTTGACAGTAGAAAGATCTACAGAAGAGCTTAGCTTAAGACAAAACGAGATTTGTCCTGGAAGTGGTGAAAGTCAATCTGTAAGCATTGGGTCTCATAAAACCAGATGAAGCAAAATCAAAACGAATACAAAGATGTGTATTCGTGACCCGTCGAAACAACATGGGGAAATGGGTGTTAAAACGAAATTATTATAGATAAATTGCTTTCTCAGAATAGAAGGAAATGAACAATGTAATAGCTGTCATGAGCAGGTCTTCAATTTTCGATAAAGGCAGCCCAGACTAAATATGAAATTGTTTTCGTTATATCTAAGCTTTTTATTTTCACAATACTTTCAGGTGGACTCATTAAACTTTTGTATTTAATTACTCAGTAACATATATTTTTAATCTGTTCACGAAGAGGAGTTGGTTCATTGTTAAACGTTATATAAGAGGAAAGACCGTACTTATCCCATGGAACTGTTCAACGCTTAAATTGAAATATTTACATTTATAATGTTTATACACAACACATACTTATTGCTGAATTGTAATATTCTTATTGTACTGTCATTTGGGACGGTTTGACGTATCATTCTCAATGCCTTCATATATCGGCAGAAAACATAAACAAAACTAAGTATTCTTTTATTCTAGAGGGCCTCTATTGAAAACTTGGAACTGGCAAGTCAATATTGCCAGAAACGTGCAAAAGCAAATTCAAACATCCAGTGTTTAGCGATTCGTCATATGCGGCATAATGGAATTTTGCCGTAATTACATTTATATAAGAGAAAAATAACAGAAAGATAATTAAGTTTAATAAAATTTCAATTGAAGAAAGCGAAGACAATTATTAATTTTAATGGGAGATTCCTAGCTACCAGCTCCAAACATGTATATATATATATATATATATATATATATATATATATATATATATATATATATATATATATAATATAGGATAAAATCTTTATAAGAATTTATCAAGTAGTCAGCGTGAAAAAACCCCATAAGGAAAAAAAACTCATCGTTTTTTCCCCATAAATATATATAATTTATATAAGGGCATTAACTATATAGTAATGCCTCACGCTTAGAGGGACTAAAAAAGTCAAAAACTACCAAAAAATAAGCAACATATTTACCGAAAGCGAGGGAATGCAACTTTCAAAAATTAATCTCCTAAATATATATATATATATATATATATATAAACAGATTTTGTATTTTAGCAGAGAGACTCCGGGTTATTTTTAATTCGTATAGAGACCCCAGTTTGAATTTCTGGTCTCCTGATTATAGATTTAAGAAATTTCCTCTGTGTGTGTGGGTGAGAGAGAACTTAATGATTCCCTAGCATCAAAGTACAATGACTCAATGACTATTTCAGAAAAAGCGTAGCTATAAAGAATTTGTGACATTAGCTGACGAAGGAGTAAAAAATAGAAATAAAATAAAAACATGATTTTTACCAAAAGGAAGAATTCTAGTAGTTCTAATCGCTGTGTAAATGTCTTTAGTGACAAATCTCCTTTCAAGTTTCCCAAGAGGTGACGACTTATCCAGACCGAATATTCCAACTAAATTATCTCTACAATTTAGCCTAAATATATGTTTGTTAACAGCCACTAAAAATATTTTATCCCGAGACGATTAACACAAAAAAAAAAAAAAAAAAATTATATATATATAAAAAAAATACCTCTTGTCAATATTCAGACGAAAGACAAGAATTCTTCTAAAATGATTTTTTTTTTTTTGTCTTCAACCAAAGCTCAGTAACTCGTATAAATAAACACAAGATCACATTGAAAACACGTTTCGAATTAGATAAAGCACAAAAATAAAACAACTATTATAGCCATGCGGTGAGGAATGTGGGTGTCAAAAGATATGGCCTAACTATCACTACTACTAGTACTAACATCACCACTGATCCTATTACAAAAGTGCTTTTTTTTTTTTTTTAAGACAATGAGCAAACACCCACCAAAAACCCAGATTTCAAACCGCTGAGATATGGTAAAGGTTATTGAACCCTGGCAGACTCCGTACCGGAACAAAGACCTATAGCTATACTGGCATTTGAAACTTCAGTGTGCAACTGATGCTGCAGGTAGTGCCACTTCAACAGAAGAAGTATAATTACCAAAATTTTCGCTAAGAACGTAGGTCTAGTGATCAACGTAAATAGAACAAGGGTCTGATATCAACAAGCACCCAAAAAGCAGGATCCTGGTCTTGTCATTTCTTTTTTTTTTTTTTTTTTACATAAGGATAGTTGTTACAGGAAAATGTTGTGTATTTCCAGTAGGCACACTTACAAAAGTGTGCCTCCACTCGACTTTGTTTCCTCATAACTTTTGGAAAAATAGATATCACACTTATGTAGCTATGCCCTTCCAGTACCTGTGTAGTCACCTGTATATCGCAGAACGTTGACATTCGTGAGGAAATCCAACACCAGATGAAATGTGCCATCCAGTGACAGAACAGAGGAATGTCAGCGTGCTCAAAGCAAGCCAACATCTGATATATCGAAACTATGTTTACACATCAACTTGGACGGGCTGACCATGTCGTGCAAATGCCATACTGTCGGGTTATCTAAACAACTACCTCCATTTCCAACTGAATGAAAGAAAGTGTACGGGAAGGGGACCGAAGGAGCCGTTTAAATATATACTTTAATGAAATTTTTTTGTGGGAGATAAAAAGTGTGGCATCAACATGGAATCGTTGACAAATAATTGAAACGAGAGAGATGGTTCATCTATAAATTGGAGCCCACTTCAACACAGCAACTGACTCGGTGCATCTTTTGCGAGATAAACAAATAAATACCCGGTATGCTTTCGGACTTGTGGATCCCGCATTGAGCTACATAGTCACATGTGGGTTCACAGAAGTTCAATCTGGTCGACATTCATCCTCGACTACTACTATACCAAGACAGTTGTTTGAATGGGAGACGAGACGGGGGCAAGGGGGTCCATTACGAAACTGTTTAATGAACAGCAGTTACATTGAACTGAAAGCAAGGAAAGGGGAAGAGAGTGTGTGTGTGTTTTTGTATGAGGAACATTACTATCGACCTGATTACACAAAAGATACTACAGAAAACTATTAATCGTTTTAGAGTAATACCTAACAAGCCATAGCTGCAAACATAGTTGCATTAAATGGGTACGGAATATGAGCAGGCGGGGCGTATTTCAGAGAAATAGTTTTTATTAGGAAAGCAATGCTATGGAGAAAGAAACCTAAATAGTTGGTAGTAATTTTTTTCTGTTTAAAAAAAAAAAAAATCGCCATGCACGCTTACATACCATTAACATATAGTCATGCTCTGAATGATAAAAAAAAAAAAAATTATAGAGGAAACATCCTTTGTTTAAATAAGTTCTCTCAAAATAATAATGTCTATTTGTATTTGACTCTCCCTGGTTATAAATTGCCGAGTAGAAACATACCATTGAATTTTATTAGCTTAATGTTAGTGTTAAACTGGTAGTAAAAAAAAGACATTTATGGCACATATCTAGAATGGGAATTCGTGAAAACAGGGTAGAGGTGCTTGCTATAAAATTAGCTTCCAACACTCTTCCGTTTAGATAGCTTAAACTCTGAACAAGAGGGGAGAGTAACAGGTTTTACAATGACAAATAAACATTTTACACTCAAAGCATGTTTTACTTTCAATAAGCATCCTACAATAAAACAAAATGTAATATTTATTAAATCTCGAGTTTTGTGGAAAACACATATTGGTGTAGAACTACTGAAAACCATTAAAAAAAAATCGCTATCCTTCCAATTTAGTTACTTTCTATGCTTTGCTTGTATTCTTTACCAAGAAACAGTTATTCTCGTGTTGACAGATATAACAGTATTTATACATTAACAAAGATTTTTATCGAATAATAAACACAAGCTATAAAAATATCACATATATGTGTGTATTCTTTACTTTCGCCTGTGTATGTATGTATGTATGTGTGTATATATATATATATATATAACGTGAGAGAGTTAGGGGTTGGGGGTTCAACATATATATATATATATATATATATATATATATATATATATATATATATATATATATATATATATATATATATATATATATATATATGTATATATATATATATATATACATACATACACACGCACACACATGTATGTATTAAATCTTACCTGCCAAGAAATCCTGTCAGTCCGATACTTTTCCGTTTTGTACAATCTCGAATGAATAAATTTTGGTCCTGAGGTGTTGACGGTGGCCATTGGTTTCGTGTTGGTTCGTAAGAATTCCTAGAGTGTAAGTTGACCTCTACAAGACACGATTCCAACGGGTTGGTAGTATCGAATGTAGAGTTCTGCGAGTTGGTCCCAGTAGAAGAAACATTAGAAATTGCACAACTAGTAGTTGCTTCAGTATTAACTGGGGTTCCCGTTGATGCGGAATTGTCACTGAATTCATCACTGACCCCTGATGCCACCGAAACACCGCAAGCAACATCTGTACAGGTACTTAGACTAGATAGACTAGATGTATCCACACAGTTCAACGAACAGCTTGTGCTCCGAGGACTCTGATCAACTTCTACATAATCTTTTTCACAATTTGAAGATTTGTCTTCGTTTTTAAATTTACAAGTCATAGGAACATATTCTATTTCTTTCTGTTTGCCATGTTCAATACTACCAGGGGTCACTGAATTCCAGTCCTGAGACACCAACTGTTTGGTGGTGGGGATGTACAAAAGAGGAATGTTTTCAAGTACAGTAGATAACTTTCCGTTTTTACCTACCATAACAGTGACATCGTCAATCGGAGACATGGATGGGGTTGTTGTACCACTGGTAGTATTCTGGCAAAGAAAGTTATGGCCAAGATCACAACAAGAAGCCAAGTTACTCTCCACAATTCGAGTTAATCCATTCGTCAAAGGCAATTCAAGACTCCTGTTATTCGATAAATGTGACTTGGTATCTTGGTTTTTGCCTTTCGGATGACCGCTAGCACCAGAAGCCGACGTCAAGGAAGAATCGTTTATCTTCTCAACGGAATACTGTGTTGACTGTTTAGATTCCCGATGACAATTGTTAGGAATGGAATTTCCGAATCTAATCGAATCTTCATTAGATTGTTGAACAGAACATTTCTCATCCTCATCAGAATTTAAATCAACGACTGAAAGCCGTTCGAGTGGTAGTGTATACGAGACTGCAGCACCTTCTGCTTTCTTGCGACCATTTTCGCGATTTTGTTGTGTATCTTCCAAAGAATCTTCGACATTAATTGTACTAATGCCGCCAGAAGATTGCTTGTTGTTATCAATTGTTGTTGAGACAGGGTCTCCGGTTTGTTGTCTGTTAGAGCTACAAGAAACAGCAGGGTGACTGTTAGAGTTACTGCTACCAATAACTGAGCGGCCAGTTGCTGCACTAATAGTATCACCACACTGATTACTACTATTTGAAGCACCACAGCCAATGATAAGAGTTCGTGTGTGGATCACATCTGCACAAGATTTGTCGTTATTTGATGCTACTATTTCTTCTTGGTTAGAATGAAGTGTAGAAGTATTACTCTCCTTAAGGGAGGTAAAACAGTGGGGGGATGCAGAAGTAACAAAAGGGGAGGTATTGCAGCTGTTAGAGCTGCTTGTTGTTGTTGTGGTTGTGGTGATGGTGGTGGTTATAGTTGTGTTCTCGATGTGAGATTTTATCGGGTTGATATCACCATAGAGGTTGGTGGGGAATAGTTTAACGACAGGAATTGCTTGTTCATCTCTCATTTCATTACACTTGTCATCTATCTCATCAATAATTTTGCCCAGTCGATCAGAAGACAGTGTATGGGCGGTAAAATCCAATTCTTCACTCATGACCGGTTTCATTCTGGCACCATCATGAGTTGTTTTGGGCGATTTTCTTCTAGTTTCAGGTTCGATACACTTTCCCATGGTTGAAAACCATTCAGATGACAAGGGTATGAGAAGAAATGATTTTTCGTTGTAATGAGGCTTTTTAAAGAACAAGTGGAGATGAAAGCGAAGAGAAAGAAGAGGGCTGGACAAAAAACAAATGGAACCGACAGAGACAGGAGGAGAGCAATTGTTATGAGAGAGCACAGAGAAATAATAAACGGAATGTTTTGGTGTTGTGGTAACTGAGGCTGGGAGAAATTTGAAACGGCGAGACACAAGCTGGACACCAATGAATCTATCGAAAGAATTTTCAAAATCCCTACTTTTATCACAAAGATAATTAAACAGTTCACTATAGGCATCTTTTACAATATCCGGAGGCATTAACCTTTTAGGTGATCGCCGTCAAGTTATGCAATCTCCAACCTTTTTGTGTTTGTTTTCACACCAGTTTCTATGTTTACAGTGTATTAAAGAAAACGGAAGACTGGTAAGATCCCAATACAATCTTCAGGTCTCTCCATAGTTTTTTTTTTTTTTTACGGGATATGTTAAATTATTTATAACAAATAATACCTACAGTTTGTTACGATTGCCAGGTGTATCCAAAGGTATGTTTATAGCCATGACTCTAACATTGCTATAGGAGAGCGGCAACAACGCCAATTAATGTCAATACAGCCAACGCTTCCATAGCATATATGTTAATGAGGGGAGCGGCCTATAAACAACAACTATGTAACCTTGACGAGAAGTGTTTTTTTTTTTTATTTTACCAAAATATTTCTCTTAAAGTACTTATATACTTATTTTTAATTAAAATAATACGAACTCTATATTTATAAATATTTTTTACTCAGGTAAACATATTCTCTATTTGCGATAACAACACCTGAACGTTGATATAAAAGTACGTATAACACGAGTATTTAATTTATAATTCAATTGATTTTCAATTTCCTATTCTAAACCAGAGATTTTGTATATTAATTTGTTTAAAAAGTAGACTAGAAACATTTTCGTGGAAATTTTATCACTTTTACTGGCGATTCTTTTTTCCCATCAGCCTCTGTTGTAGCGCCGATTTGAAACCCACCACCAGCATGGTGCAAGTCTGTATAATAACACATGTTTCTTGATGTATATACAGTTTATGTATATATAAAAATCAGGTATTACCATATATTTTATATTTCTTATAATCATCGTTTTCTCTGTTCATCAGTGCATTTAAATTTCATTTAAGCCTTGTATTTATTTTCGGAATCAGATTTCATCGATTTTATGTCTTTAAACTTAAATATCACAGATAGGGATTTTTGTTTTTGTGCGGTTCACCTGATGATAAGCTATGTTTTATGCGACTCTCCTTATAAAAGATTTCCCATGCCTGTTATAGATATTATATAGTGGTCAACAGCTATATTTGTTTATTCGAAGTTTGGTATGACCTCCTTCAGAATAAAAGCAATGTTACTTTTTAGGAAGTTTTGAATTCGATGAAATTAGTGATGGTTATGCAATTAATGTTGGCATTCCCTAATGTTTTCGTTTGTTACTAACTCTAAGAGGCCCAACACGTTTGATTCAGCACTTTTTGCAAACTAGTCTATTTAGTCTATTAATGTCGTGTGATAATTTCAGGGAAAGACTCTCCCCACTCCATTTTCTCGCAAATTACTTTCTTTTTTTAAATTTTTTTTTTGCCAAAAACCCACGTTTTTGGGTAATTTTTCAGATTAACACCCGCACGAATTTCACTAGAGTTTTAGGGTTATGTTTAGGTCATCGTGCGGGTGTTAATCTGAAAAATTACCCGTTTTTGGATACAGAGATACCGGAAAATTGCAAAAAATCGGAATTTTGAATTTTTTTTTATCTCCCCTCCCCCGTACTCCCTCCCCTCCAATTTCTTCATTTTTTCATTTTTTTTCCGTAACCCTGAAACCCTAAGTAGAAAAAGTTTTGGAATTTTTTTTCAGAATCACAATCTCCGTATTTTTCTGCATATTTTGAAAACAAAAATTTCTGAAAAAAGTTTAAAATGAAGAATTGGTGGGTGGGTGGGGTAATTTCAAAATGCCCATTTTTGCCAATTTTTTTTTGCAGATTCGTATTCTCCGTAGCCGAAAACGGTGGTTTGTGTAGAAAAAAAAATTAAATAAAAAAAAAGGGGTGTTTTGGGGGAGTACCTTTAGATGTAAACTGTCACACTTTGTTAGAATTAAAAAAAAAAATTCTACGAATTTGAGTGACGTGCTTACCTCCCTTTGCAACTATCGGTGCCAATATTTTCATTTTTGTGGAAATTAACTAGAAATTAGCAGTCATCGCTGCCCCACTCAGACGATGCATACAGGCTAAGAGGTGGAGGGCTTGTGAACCTGAGATACATGCTGACAACATGGGTGTCCGGTATTGCAATGAATTTAGAAGAGATTGCAAAATTTCTCAGTAGTTCCTGCAGCTTTTGTGTTGGGGTAAAGCATCTGTGTGGTTTACTTTACCTAACTGCACATTTGAATCCTCCAAAATCCCTCTCAAAAAAAATTTTCACAAATTCCGTTTTGTAGAAAATTTCATTAAATGAATTATATGTCGATGAATGACAGTGCTGAGAATTGCACTGTAAAGATTAGGGACTATGTATAAAACTTCCTAGAAGTCTTCGGTGAATTCAGTGAGGTTGAACAACAGCATGGAAATAGGTGAAGTTTGTTCCGTCTTATTCCATGAATTGCAGTTAGAATGCTCTTTAGTTGACTGAATTTAATTCTTGTTCTTATATAGTTTAGAACATCAGAATATCTTTCGTTTCGTTTCTTAACAATTTAGTGCTTGTTAGTCTGTTCTGTCCCTCCTGATGTGGACCTAACTATGGGAGTGAATGAGCTATTTTCTATTTGAAGCACCAGATCATTGTAACATCTCTTCTTCCATTCATGTGCTGCATAAACCCAAGGCAAATTCTTGTTTATATATGTTGGTGTGCTGAGATGCATAACCCTGATGTCCAAAAATGTTTTCTCAGCTCCAGCCATATTTAACCATGGTTGTTCAGCAGTATTGTTGTTTCCCATCAGGTTTGTGCCTAGTGTGTGTGTGGGGGGACTTCAGTTTCCATCTTCACATCATCACACTTATTTTCTGAAAGTTATGAAGAAACAAAGTTGACTCACGCACACACACACAATAAGCTTCTTTCAGTTTCTGTTTCAAATCCACTCACAAAACTCCGGTTGCTCTAGGGGCTCTAGTAGAAGGCACTTACTTAAGGTGCCATTTAAAGAGATTTGTTGTGTAAGGTACATGCGAGAAGGTACAAAGTAAGCTACGAAAAAAGAAAAAAAGTTGCAGTTTTACCTTGTATTTATATATTACAAGTTATAACTCCTTGAGAAAGCAAGGGCTGGAAAAGTCATTACTCATACATCTGAGCAATGACTTTTCCAGCCCTTGCTTTTTCCAAATGTCCTGGAAGATGGGGGTTATATCTCTGTAATACAGAAATACAAAGTAAAACTGCAACTTTGTTCTGCTTTGTGTTTTCCAGCCTTATACACCAAATTTCTTTAGAATAATACCATATAGTGCTTTACCAAAATTACTTGATAAAGAAAAAATATCAAGCATATGCTGTGACCTGAGCAACACATTAAATTGAATCAAGTTGTGAAACTTCATCTGGAGAGTTCAGAGAGTCTTAGGGAGTATACAGTTACACCTTACTCACCATTATTCTTAAATCTGTTCTGACCCAGGGTGATAGTCAAGGACTTCAGTAATGGGTTAGATAGCAGAAGATGGTTCTGTGGTTAAGGCATGCAAGACTTGGAGCTGAGCTGGTCCTTAGACATGCCCTACTTAAGGATTAAATAAATCATGTGTCCCAAGGGTAAGCTCAGGAGACAAATAGGCAGAGTGGCTGTGTGACAATAAGTTTTATTCCCAACCGTGTGGTTTTGGGTTCAGTCCCACTACATGGCACCTTGGGCAAGTGTCTTTTGCTATAGACCGATAGAAGACAATGGGAATGCACAGTTATCTTGCCTAGAAAGAACACAGGAATCTTCAGATTTTGGCACAGAGGTCTTTGATTGTCAATGCCTGTAGGCATGACGTCTTACAAATACAAAACAATTCTGTTAATGTCTCAAACTACACCTGCATATCAACTCCCAACTATTCTCTTTCTTTCTTTTCCAGCCCATTCATATGTCTTTCATCACGGACATTCAAATTATGCTACAATAATACCTTCTTTTTCTATTCCCTGTCACGACTCCTACTTTCCAAATAATTCCATACTTCTTCCCTAATGCAGGCGCCGAGCAATCTTTTACATTTATTCACT
This sequence comes from Octopus bimaculoides, assembly GCF_046866305.1. NCBI lineage: Eukaryota > Metazoa > Mollusca > Cephalopoda > Octopoda > Octopodidae > Octopus > Octopus bimaculoides. The sequence continues at coordinate 41,456,276 of NC_142929.1, read as the reverse complement.
TCATTTCTTACATTTTCTATTCTTTTCCATTTCTTTCACTAACAATAGGCTAACAGGGTACTTCATACGGAGCAATAACACTTGCACTTCTTTCACTTCTTACTGTTATCATAGATGCTCAGAAAAGACCATCTACAGAACATGCAAGCCGTTACAATGCACCCACATGCAATGAAATAGCTGTACTCCTTCACGGTGAACAGCACAATCCCAGAGACATTGTCCTTAGGCGACGTGACACCACCCTCCAACGAATTACAGAAACACACCGATCATACGATACACTTCAGTATCCACTTCTGTTTGTTTATGGTGAGGATGGCTACCACATCGGTATACCACAGCAACATCCACAAAATCGTAATGAATATCTCAACAAGCCAGTATCCTGCATGGACTTCTACTCATACCGATTTATGACACGAGACAACTCCTCTAATCACCTCCACCAGTCTCGAGATCTGTTTAATCAATTTGCAGTTGATATGTGCGCAAAAATGGAATCAGAGAGATTGCGCTCTGACAACTACATCCATCTCCGAGATGCCATCAACAATGATGCTGCTCCAACAAGCATAGGAAGACTTTGCATCTTGCCTTCCACATTCACTGGAAGTCCCCGATATATGCATGAAAGAACACGGGATGCAATGACCTTTGTCGACCATTACGGCAGGCCTGACTTATTCATCACTTTCACATGCAATCCCAAGTGGAAGGAGATTCAGGCCGAACACTTCTTAGGTCAAAAGCCTAAAGACAGGCATGACCTCCTCGCCCGAGTTATCCATCTGAAATTAATTACTCTCATGGACCTCCTAAAAAAAGGGCAAATCTTCGGACCCATACAATGTGACATGTACACAATTGAATGGCAAAAAAGGGGCCTTCCACATGCTCATATCCTGCTTTGGCTCTCAACGAAGATCAAATCAACTGACATCGGCAACATAATATCTGCAGAACTTCCTGATCCATCGCACTTAGTTAAAGCAAACATGGTGCATGGTCCATGTGGGCGTGGATTCAACATTAACTCACCATGTTTGAAAGACAGCGTATGTTCAAAAAAGTTTCCAAGGAAGTTCCTACAACAAACTCAGACAGGTACTGATGGGTATTCATCATACAGACGGAGAAAACCACAAGACGGCAGTTTCACAGCAACTATTGGACAGCATGAGGTTGATAATAGATGGATTGTTGCTTACTGCCCACTCCTGTCAAAGATCTTCAATGCCCACATTAACGTTGAGTTTTGCAACTCCGTTAAGTCCATCAAATATGTTTGCAAGTATGTGAACAAGGATTCTGACGCTGCAATGTTTGCACTTCAACAACAATACTGCCAGGATGAGGTGACGCACTATCAGGTGGGGCGCTACATAAGTAGCAACGAGGCTTTCTGGCGCATCTTTGGCTTACCACTTCACCAACGACACCCCGCCATTCAACAGCTTGCAGTGCACCTGGAAAACAGTCAAAGAGCGTACTTCACCAATGCTAATGCTTCTCTGTTGGCAGAGCAACCAAGGGATAGCACACTCACTGCATTCTTCAAGCTCTGTCAAGTGGATCCATTCGCTCAAACCTTACTGTATCCACAGATTCCATCGCACTACACTTGGAATGGAAAACAATGGACTCCAAGGAAAGCAGGTCAAAATGTTCATGGATACCCTGGCATTAAGTTTGACACTTGCCTTGGCCGAGTATACACAGTACATCCCACTCAACAAGAGTGCTTCTACCTCCGCCTACTACTGCATGAAGTCAGAGGCCCCACGTCTTTCCAGGCCTTAAAAACCATTCATGAACATGTCTGCACAACATACAGAGAAGCCTGCTATCAACAAGGACTGTTGGAAGATGGTGCACAATGGGATGCAACTTTGGGAGAGGCTGCTTTATCAGGGCACTATTTGCAGTATTACTACAGACATGCGAACTGTGTGATCCTGCAACTCTATGGCTCAAGTACAGGGACAACCTGACTGAAGACTTTCAGCGGCAAGCTCAATGGCTCTATCCTGACATGGAGGATATCAGCAATGAAGTCTACAACAAAACCCTCATTGACATTGAAGACAGAATTGCCACACTGGGTGGTAATGAATTGTCCACCTATGGCCTGCCACAAACATTCAGGTCAGGGTCAAATAGCCTTCCCACTGCTGTCATTCGTGAAACATCTTACGACACTCAAGCACTTTCAAAGTACATTGCTGAAAACGAGCATAAATTACTTCCGGACCAGCTGCAGGCCTACACAACTATTATTAACAGTGTACGCCAATGTGATGGACGAATCTTCTTCCTTGATGCTCCTGGAGGGACAAGAAAAACATAAAGCTTCTCCTTGCACAAATTTGGCAGCATCAGGATATTGCAGTAGCTGTGGCTTCCTCTGGGATTGCAGCTACTTTGTTACCCAGTGGCAGGACAGCACACTCTACTTTCAAACTCCTTCTCAATTTAGCAGCATCCGACATGCTTTCATGCAACATCACCCAAAGCTCAGATCAGGGCATGTGCTTCAAAGGTGTCATCTAATTGTCTGGGATGAATGCACCATGGCTCACAAGAGAGCTTTGGAAGCATTAGATAGAGCCCTGAAAGACATCCAAGACTGTCATGCTCCAATGGGAGGTGTTACGCTTCTGTTGTCAGGTGATTTCAGGCAAACTCTTCCTGTCATTCCGAAAGGCACTAGAGCAGATGAGGTCCAAGCATGCTGAAAGTCCTCTACCCTGTGGCATCATGTTACCATCCTCAGTCTTAACACTAGCATGAGAGCTCAGCTACACGGCAACCAAATGTCCAAGAAGTTTGCACAGGACATTTTGACAATTGGTGATGGCAAGGTGCCTCTCGATGCTGCAGGAGAAATGGAAGTATGGCCATTTTGCTCTGTTGTTAATTCTGTAGATGACCTCAAACACAAAGTCTTTCCCAACTTCAAAGAAAACTACCTAAATCACAATTGGCTGTGTGAAAGAGCAATATTTGCTCAAAAAAACGTAGCTGATGCATTCTCTTCATGGCAATCTTCGAACTTACAAGTCTGTTGATACAGTTCCAGATACAAATGAAGTGGTGAACTATCCTCCTGAATTTCTCAATTCGTTGGAGCCTCCTGGACTACCTCCCCACATATCACTTAAAGTTGGAACGCCTGTTATGCTACTCCGCAATCTGGAACCACCAAGACTTTGCAATGGAACACGACTCGTGATAAAGAAGATGATGTCACATGTTATCGAGGCTACCATTCTTTCTGGATGTGGAAAAGGTGATAACGTCATTATTCCAAGAATTCCTCTTACTCCATCAGGAGCAGACATTACTTTTACATTCAGAAGACTACAATTCCTCCTTTGTGTCACTTTCGCCATGTCCATTAACAAATATTAGGGTCAAGCCCTCTCTGTAGCTGGTCTTCTCTTGGAAGAGCCCTGCTTCTCACATGGACAACTGTATGTTGGCTGCTCTAGAGTGGGAAGCAAAACAAACCTATTTGCATATGCTCCACAAGGAATATTACAATGTGGTGTTATAATGACAACAGCTAGAAAGTATGTACATGATCACCTTCTTTTACTAAACTTCATTGACTTTCATGTATTTATATTGATATACATATATATATGTGTGTTTCGGTGTGTGTATATATCTATATATATAAAGATGAGAATGTGTGTCTGTGTGAATCCCTAAAACTTGAGAACTACACAACCAATTTCATTCCAAATTTACACATGCCTTAATTAGGGTCCGTGTATTGTCTTAGACTAAAAAAATGTTTAACTTCTTGCATAGTTTGAGCCCACACCAATATCATATCTCCTCCACTATTTCAGTATTACGTGTCAAAAGTGAAACAATAACATCACTACTGTAATGTCAGATACTTTCACTTTAATACTGAAACTATTCCACTATTTCAGTATTACGTGTCAAAAGTGAAACAATAACCTGTCGCTACTGTAATGTCAGATACTTTCACTTTAATACTTTCAATTTCATACTGAAACTATACTCTCACATATATACAGGCATACTATAAAACCCAAGTTAAAAACATTCCCAACAATTCAACTTCTCTGGTTGACATTAACACCCCCACCCCCAATAGGGGCCTTCATTCCCACATTTTAGAGCTTCATGAGCTCCATTTTTCAGGAGCAAAATCCTTTTTACAGGTTCCAGAAGACTGGAATTTTGGAATATGCGCATAAAGATCAATAGTATGGAATACATGTGTCATGATTAGAATTTTTTATGGTGTGTAAAGAGGGAAAGGACCCTCATGTGCAATTTTGATGAAATTCGAATCATAGGTATTCCAGTTCATTAAAGAAAATATAACAGAAAAGTCTCATTCTTCAATTGCATGTAACACGGGCAACACCGGGTATCTCTGCTAGTCTACTATTAAATTCACTCACAAGGCTTTGGTTGTCAAGAAGCTATTGTGGAAGACATTTGCCCAAGGTACCAATGCAGTGGGATTGAACTTGGAACCATGTAGCTGGGGAGCAAACTTCATATCTAACTATACAGCCATGCCTGCAACTTCAAAATAATGAAAACATTACAGCAATTAATTGTATTCACCTTAAATTTCTGATTGATATTGTTTTATTCATTTTACTGTGGCCATGCTGGAGCACTGCCTTGAAGAGTTTCAGTCGAACAAATCGACCCCATGACCTTTTTTTAAGCCTTGTACTTATTCTATTGGTTCTTTTGCCGAACTGCTAAATTATGGGAACACACCAACACCAGTTGTCAGGTGATGATGGGGGAGGGGGACAAACACAGATACAAAGACACATGCATAGATATATACATATATATACGGCGGTTGTCTTTCAATTTCCATCTACCAAATCCACCTGTCAAGGCCTTTGGTTGGTCTGTTGTTATAGTAGAAGATGCTTGCCCAAGGTGCCATTTGGTTAGGAAGCAAGGTTGTTTTTTTTAAAGTTTTATATTCAATTTTTAAAAATTTTATTTCTTTTTAGGAAAATGAAAACTCTTAAACTTCAAAGAATTGTTGTAAAACCTCCCTTGAAGAATTGGTTTTTATTAGTTAAAATGTAGGTAACAATGTTTTATAATTTTCTATATTTTGTTTTGACCATAATTTGTGTTGACCCTCAGCTAAAATGGACAGGAGAATGCCTAAAGTTAGTGTATTTGATACATATCATTTGCAAAACTTACTCTAGTTTTCTCAGATTATATGGTTTCATTCTAGGGTCTTTTGGCACTCAGATTACCCTATCAAATATAATACTTGTTTATTCAAATTGTTTTGGATTAATCTGCATTATCTCGTAACCATGAGATTTTGGTGATGTGATTGTCTATTTTTAGAATAACATTGCAGGATAGGTGTGAGAGGCTAGATCATGCTGGTTTGAACATAAAACAGGTGGAAGACTTTGGCTGGATATGGACGGTTTAAATTCTGAAGGGTTAAAAGCTGAATAAGTTGACTATAGAGAATCTAAAATAGCAATATAAGTATTAATTTGTCTTTTAATTTTCTATGCTGTTGAAATGAATAGTATATCCTATCCTATTTATTTTTTGTGCAATCATGTCTGAGTAATTTTTTAGTGACAATGATAATTTTTTTTCTCCATTATGACAAAATCGTATTGAATAAAGATGTTCTGTGTGATTAGCTTGTAACCTAGAAAGTGAGAGATTACGACAGTGGTAAGAAACATGAAAGTAAGTGATTGTTAATAACTGGTGCAAAACATTTATTTTCTTTCAGAGTTTGTATACTAGTGATTAGTGAACACTCTAAAAATAATACATGGCTTTGTGTCTTACGTAGTTAAAAATAGTCACTAGTTGAGGTGAGAACACTGACAGTGAAAATGATATTTGTTGGTGTTGAAGGTCAGGCAATGTAAATAAACTTATCCAAGTTTAGTAAATAAGGTTGCATAACAAGTGCAGGCATTGCTGTATGGTCCAGAAGCATGCTTTGAAACCGTGTGGTTTTGGGTTTAGATCCACTGGTGTGTCAACTTGGGCAAGTGTCTTCTGTTATAGCTCTGGGCCAGCCAATGCCTTGTGAGTGAATTTGGTAGACAGAAACTGTGGCAACCCGTTATGTATATATGTATGTGTTTGTACCCACTATTTGACAATTGATGTTGGTTTGTTTATGTCCCTGTAATTTAGCAGTTCAGCAAAAGAGACTGGTAGAATAAGTACTAAACTTCAATAAGTACTTGATTGATTTATTCAACTAAACATTTCAAGGATAATGTTTTAACCCTTTAGCATTTAAACCGGCCATATTTGGCCCAAATATTGTACCTGTTTTATTATCCAAACTGGCCAGATCTGGCCTCTCCTCTCTACCCTACAATTTTATTCTAAAAATATAAAATCACATAATTGTAACCTCAAAGCTTTGAAATAATGCAGGATGAAGTGAAAATAATGTGAATGAATAAGCATTACATTTGACAGAATAATCTGAATGCCAAAGGATTAATTCACACTGCCATACTGTTTTACACTCCGGAACCCCCTGACTCTCTGACCCTTTTATTGCAGAACATTGGCAAACTTTTTTCTGATTCTCTACATGTAATATATACTAGAAAAAAGACTTAGTATTTAAAACTGTATGCCTATCCAGTTTTCTGGTGATTATGAAGTCTCCCTGGCTTGCAACTTCTTGACTGGTTGGTGATCAGGTGGTTGGCTGGTTTTTCGAAAGTTAGCATTGTAAACGGCTGGGTTATTTGTGTAAAAAAAAAAAAAAAAAATTCTAAGACTGTTGGCCCTTTTATTAATCTTCCTACCATATCCATAGCTTCCATGTAGACTCGAGTAACCATCATGGTGTTGCCTAACAAATCCATTTCAGTTTGTCACTTGTGATAATGAGGTTGCAAGTCATTCATTATCTATGTGGCATGCAGGAGAGCCTCTTGGAAACATTTCTTTTGCTCATCTGTCAGTTCTGATGTCTGGATTTGAAAGAAAAAATAGTTGGTGCAATATTGTATGGAAGTGTCTTTGTCTTTCATGTAGTCTTTTTACATTGAATTATAGTATTGAGAAAAACTCATACATATTAGTCATTATTAAACTATAGTGAATAGTGAAACATCAATGTACAATTCTCATGATTTAGAAATAGCTAGAGACCAAAACGAAAAACATGAGTTGAAAAGTTCAATATCTTGGTATTTTGACTAAGTACATATCTTTGAACTAATTTTCTTTCCAAATTTCAAAAGTGCATGAGGGTGGGGTTTTTTCTGAATGAATTTTGTGGTACCTTCAAAGCCAAGACGACAAATTCCCAAGAAGAAATTTTGCCCCATCTGACAGAAGAGGAGGCCTGACTTCTAATTATGTTGGCGAAATTATTGATCTTTTATGTGACAACTAATTCAGTTTATAGATGGAATTTTCATGTTGAAGCTAATGTGTGACAGGGAAGTAACCCTTTTTTTTTTTTTTTCGTGAATCACAATTTATAAAAGATGATGCTTCTCATTTCCATAGCATTAAGTGAATGAGATAAATCTGATCTTGGCCAAGAGACTGATTTAGTGTAGATAGTTTTTCCATAGGCTGAATTGAACTCTCTCATTGTATTACAGCAAATTACTTCTAAATTCTATAATGCTATCACTGCTAACACTGGTAGTCTCTATCACTGCATGATCACTTGTGGTAGAGCTAAGTTGCTGGTGACAGAAAGTGAACTGTTAACTTAGCTAACTGTCTGCTACCATAAGAATTTAGTTATCCACGTACTGAAGGAAATAGTGGGGTCATAGAAAAGTCAGAGCAAGTCTTGTGAGAATTATTATGGCATACTGGTAGCTAATCAAAAACAGAGTATTTCATTTTTTTTTTATAGCTAGTCTGTACTTATCAGCATAATGGTTAGCTGTAGACAAGTTATGCTTATTTTAACAGATTCAGTTCACATGACTTCATTGGAGTTAAGAACTTAACAGATTTTGAACATGGTTAGCTCATTTCGATGTGTATCAGGTGTTTCACGATGGTGTTGATTTGTACTCGTGTGTTTCTAGGTTTGTGGCTGGTTGTACATACAGTGGAAGATACTGTGTAAATTGAAGTCGGCAACATAGACTGTACTTAATATCTCCTGTTTTACTGTGTAGGTCATGTATTAGTTTGGTATGAGTGCAGGTAAGGTGTTTAGTAAGCTTTGTGGACTGCTTTTTAGGTTAGTGGAGAAGATTAGTTTCAATTAAGTTAGTTATATGTTATGATAGAATTTATATATTGTTTGAAAATGTATTGTTTTTTTCACCAGCAAGTACTTGCAGTGTTCAATCATTGCTTTGGTTTTAATATTCATTTCGTGTTGATTTATATATCAACTGAAGCCAGTTAATATAACAAATAAGTTAACATAAATGAGGTTCAACTGAATTTGAAATGATATTTTTTTTTTCCAGTTTGACAAACAAATGTGGTTTGTATTGTGACAGTTTGATCACAAGTTCAGTATTCAAATAACTAATTAAATTTTTTATGAGCCAGGCTCATGACTTTAATTGCAATTGAATTGAATTGAGGTCTTCTACCTTCACTTCTTAGCTAATGTTTTTGAAAAGGGCAAGAACATTGCGTAGTATTTGCTCTTTTTATGAAAGAACTTATATAGGGAAAATAATGGAATTTCGGAAATTTTGTATTAGCCCTTTTGGCATTTAGCTTACTCTGTCAAATCTAATTATTTATTCATATTGTTTTGAGTTAATTATGCATTATCTCATACCTTCAAGATTTTGATGTTGTTGTATATTATTAGAATGACATTATAGGTAAGTGTGAGAGGCCAGATCTGGCCAGTTTGAACATAAAACTAGAACATTTGGCTTGTACATGGCTGGTTCAGATGTTATAAGGGTTAGTGTACTTTAGGACTGACTGAAACAAGGTGCCAGGGTAGTACTTAGGTTACTGTGTTGGTAATGAAACTTATCAAAATTGGATTTGCGACATGCCTTTATTTTTTATTTTATTTATTTGTTTATTTATTTTTACTTAATTATAGAAACTGAATTATATCAGTTGAAAAAAAAAATACCTTCAAGAATATAGTTTGTTATTTAAGTAATTTATTTCTATTGTAGAGAATTTGCTGATAAAAATGACACCATCAATGCAGCAAACTTCAAATCTCTGCTCCTCAAGGCTATGAGATCACTACATGGTGAAGTATGTACCTTGTGAAATTATTTATTTTTTTTCAATGGGCCATGTGTGTGTGTGTGTGTCTAGACACACACACACACACACACACACATGCTAGTGATCAATTTTTTGATAGGAAATGCCAATAAACATCACTGGTTACAGCCCATCCACAAATGCTTATATATATGTAGTATGACTGTATGGTAAAAAGTTTGTTTCCTAACCACATAGTTCTGGGTTCAGTTTCACTGCATGACATCTTGGGCAAATGTCTTCTGCTATAGCCCCACACCAACCAAATCCTTGTGAGTAGATTTGGTAGATGGAAACTCAAAGATGTGTCGTGTGTGTTTGTGTCTCCTTGTCTTGAGATCATTTGATAGATGTAAATGAGTGTCATTCATTTTCAATATTCTGTGAAAACTTGATCTGTCATGAGGAAATATTACCTTACTTGGAAACAGGCAGGTATGGAAAAGTAGACATTAAAGGTATGATGATATATCAATATTTAACATTCATTTTCCACGATGGCAAGGGTTGAGCAAATACCCACTGAAGCATTATTTTACTTCTGGATGCCCTTCCTGTCACTATTCTGTACTATTAATTCATTTTTTTTTTTCATATTATTCCATGTTGGAGGATAATTTTGGTGACAATGAATGTCAATTAACCACACCATTTTAAGCTTGGTTTTGTGCAACATGCATATAGAATGCAAACATTCACCCAAACACAAATTCAGATACAAATACACACACAAATGTGATATGTGTGTAGAACCATGCTTAAAATGTTATATCTCCATTCTTTTTTTCAATTTTATACTGAGCATCAAACTAATACATTCCCTGTGTATATCTTTTTGACTTTTGTTGTTTTGTTATTTTTAATTTTTGATTTATCTAATATATATATATATATGTACATACATCCTCATCATCATCATTGTTTCTGCTTTCTATGCTGGCATGGGTTGGACTGTGTGTGTGTGTAATGCATATGAATGAAGACAGTTGCATCAAGAAGTGCCTATCTCTAACTGTAGGGGGAATATATAAGGGGGTAGACCCAGGAAGAGGGATGAAGTGGTGAGAAAGAATCTACAGATGTTGGGACTCACAGAGTGGATGACGGGACTGAGACTCCTGGCAGTTTGCTGTGCTTGGAAAGACACATTGAGCTAAGTAAAAGTGTGGTTGTCCTTGCATACAGGCTTGTCCCATGCAACCCTCTCCAGCTGAGTGTTCCTAATCTTGTGGGCTCATAGGTGGCGGTGCCATGTAAAAAGCACCTGTGCTGGTGCTGCGTAAAAGCACCCAGTGCACTCTATAAAGTGGTTAGCATTAGGAAAGGTATCCAGCCATAGAAACTATGCCAAAACAGACATGGAGCCTGAACAGTCCTTCAGCTGGTCAGCTCTTGTCAGACCATTCAGCCAATGTCAGCATGGAAAACACATTAAATGATGATGATGGGGTTCCATACAGTTCCAAATTCACTCGGAGAGCATCGGTTTGTCAAATGCTATAGAAGATGCATGCTCAAAATACCATGCAATGAGACAACCTGAGACCATAGGGCCTAAACTTTATACTCTCACAGCCTTGCCGTGTGTGTGTACACATCAGGCACACAGGCATGGCGTGTGGTAAGAAGTTTGCTTACCAACCACATGGTTCTGGCTTCAATTTCAATGCATGACACCTTGGGCTAGTGTCTTCTACTATATCTATGGGTTGACCAAAACCTTGTGAGTGGATTTGGTTTGACAAGAACTGAAAAAAGTCCATACATATGTATCTATGTATGTGTGTTTGTGTGTTACTGTCATCTTGTCTTGACATAGCATAATAGTAAACAAGTGTCACTGTCATGTAAGTGGTATCCCTTGTTTCCAATGTCCTGCGAAAAACACATCTGGTCATGGTGAACTAATACCTTATATAGAAACAGGTGAGGGTAGGTGATGGAAAGGACATCCAGCCATAGAAACTCTGCCTCAATAAATTTCATCTGACCCAGGGCATGAAAAAGTTGATGTTAAAATGATGATGGAAAGTGCCAGCTTATTGATTTTGGTTTCATTGTCACAATATATGGAAATAGTGTTTATAAGGTTCTGTTATGTACTAGTGTGTCTTAATGTGTTGTGAATGATTTATGCTACTTTCTGTTTTGCCTTAACAGTATTATTTGTATTTTCTTATTTCAAACAGATTGCAGCTTCTGCAAATATCTTTATTCGGAAATTTGATGAGCAAAAACTTGAAACTATTCTTATGGTGCCGCACTCGTAAGAAAATTTTTTTTTTTTTTTCTATATTAAAAGGGTAAAGATCCCCTTCAGAATTTATTGAGGCAGAGTTTCTATGGTTGAATGTCCTTTCCATCACCTACCCTCACCTGTTTCCATATAAGGTAAATAGTACACCATGACCAGACGTGTTTTTCGCAGGACATTGGAAACAAGGGATACCACTTACATGATAGTGACACTTGTTTACTTCTATTATGCTTTGACCTAGAAAGTTCCCTCTGAGGTACAAGTCTGGGCAAAGTTGTTTACAGAAGACCAGCAGTCGCCCATGCATATCAGTCTCCCCTCTCTGTGCTACTGGTATTATCCAAGGGAAAGGCAAAGGCCAATACAGGTTGGCATCAGTGATGTTGCAACTTATTTCTACAGCTGAGTGAACTGCAGCAGCGTGAGATAGTGTCTTGTTCAAGAACACAATACATTGCCAAGTCTGGGAATCAAACTCACTACCTCATGATTGTGAACCTGATGCTCTAACCGCTGAGCCATACACCTTCACTATTTGGCTATATGAAATATATGTGGAGTATTACATAAAAAGTAATAAATCATACATTATATTAATTATAATTAGTTTCATTTAGTAAAAGTTGGGTATCTTTGCACGTCCACATGTGCATGCACATATGCATGTATAAATACAAATATATCTGAAAATTTTGATCCTTCTAAATAGTTATGATTTTAATAGAAATGAAATATGTTCCATCATATTTATGGACCAATCAGGATGCAGAGCCTCAGCTAGCTACTTTTATGATTTCCTCTGTGTGTCTGTATATATATATATATATATATATATATATATATATATATATATACACATACATACATACATTTATATAGTTCCAAGTTCAATCCCATTTTGTGCGGCACCTTGGCCAAATGTCTTCTATTATAGCCTTGAGAGTTGATTTGGTTGATGGAAACTGAAAGAAGCCCTTCGTGTGTATGTATATATATGTGTGTGTGTGTGTGTGTGTGTGTCTTTGCATCTGTGTTTGTCCCCTCCCCACTGTTTGGCAACTGATGTTGTGTGTTTACATCCCCATAACATAGTGGTTTGGCAAAAGTGTTGGGTAGAATAAGTACTGGTGTTGATTCATTCAACTAAAATTCTTCAAGGCGGTGCCCCAGCATGGCTGCAGTCTCATGACTGAAACAAGTAAGAAGAGAAAATATATATGATAGACACTCTCATATTCTTGTGGAGAGGCAAACAACGCTGATGATCATATAGGTTCAACACGGAATATCCCAACAATGGATTCATTTCCTCTGTTGCATTTTCAACTCAGAATCACAAAAAAGTCATTAACACTGACGTCTGCAGGAAAGCTATCTGTTGTCGTCTCTGTGTACATTGCTGATTAGTCTGACTAACCAGTGTCAAGGCTGCATACATTCAGAACTTGATCACCTATATAAATAACAAGATAGAACTGCCAACTCAAAGCACTTTCAAAAAGTACTATAGGATAATGTATATCCAGTTAACAACTTGGTAACAACACTACTTGCCAAGCTGAACCCCTCCAACTGCAGTACTTCATAAAAGCTGATGCACTTTGACAGTAGCATTATTGCTGCAGTCTGCTTTGATAATCCGTAGAGATGGAGTAGATATAGAAACTGCTCCTTTTGAACTTTCCCTGAGGAACTATCTAGTAGGTACAGTGTAGTAATAAGTGCAGCAGATTTTATATTAGTAATACCATCCATCATCTGCATTCTTTTGAGTCAGAACGTTTCATCTACCCTTATTCATAAAACCTTTTATAGTTGAAATAGTAAAATACACAGTCCATATTTAGAGTTTTGATTTCATTTCTAACATGAACTGTTGTGGCCTTTCTCTGTCACTTTTAACATTGTTTCAAATACATACACCTTATGACTCTGTTTTATGGTTTATACTGTGAGAAACATGAAACTGTTGTCAATCTATCATCTAAATTAGATCTTTCACCAGAAAGTCATATAATACTTGATTGGTAATTAATAATAAATGAGCCACAGTGGCTTTATTGATCAGTGTTTTTTTTTTAAAAAACCGTCACTTATAGCCTATGTGAAGGTACATAACTCTGCTTGCTTCATTAGGTCAAAAATCATATTCCATTAACAGGTTTCAAATGAATAGTTATCAGTAAGTGTATCTGGTTGTAAAGTAACATTGTTTCAATAGTTTGTTGAATCTTGTGTTACTAACATGTACATGCATGTAAAATAGTTATGTACACAGAAAAGTGTGCATATGTGTGTGTTTATATATATATAAAATCAAAATAAGCAACAACGATATCCAGAGGTAATGCAGTACGATTGTTTCATGCAACTCCATTTAATTGAACAATGTAATCATTCTATGTCTCTGTGCAGCTGAAGATTGCTCTGCATTGATTACATAGTTCAATTAAATGGAGTTGCATGAAACGATCGTACTGCATTACCTCTGGGTATCCTTGTTGCTTATTTTGATTTTAATCACCTTACTTTGAAATTGTATGGGTAATACCATACTAAATTCTAGTGCCTAAACTTAAGTACCATATTCACCTGAATATATATATATATATATATATTATGTACATTTATGTGCACATTTCAAATTTCGTTAGAATGTATGCAAGGGGCCAATATCTTCTTGCAATTGTCTGTCTTGGTATTTTTTCATTTGTCCATGGCCCACATATAAAAATATCGTTTTGTATCCCCTATTTCTCACTGGTAATGCTTAAATAGACAAAAATTAAATTGTAACAGAAAAGTCTAACTAAAAGCCATCAACTTTCGATGGTTCACAAATATATTAGATTTGAGAAAATTTTAGAAAAGACTTGAGACCCATGGTGGCTCATCTGTTGCTGACCCCTGATTTATACTTATTGATTAGCTTCAAAATCTATCAGAATAACTATATCCCTAGATTAGTCTTGCATTATTTAATAATCTCAATTTCATATTGACTTAATTATGACATGAAAATGGTATGTAAGTGAAGTATATATTCCTTTTATTAAGTGATTAGTGTTAGGAGAATCATTCTTGTGTTAAATTAGATACTTCTGTAAGATGGTGAGCTGGCAGAATCGCTACCAGACAAAATGCTTAGCAACATTTGTTCTGAATTCAAATGCTGCCATGGTCGACTTTGCCTTTTATCCTTTTAGGGTTTATAAAATAAGTACAATTTGAGCACTGGATTCAATGTAATTGGCTTAACCCCTCCATGAAATTGCTGGCTTTGTACCAAAATTTGAAACCGAATTAGATACTTTTGTAACTTATGCAAATCTTCAAATTTGCACAACCAAGCTATTGCTGATAAATTAATCATTGAACCCAAAACAATGTTTTTTTTTTTTTCATTTAATAAGCTTACAATAGTTTTAAGAAGCTGTATAAAAGATAAGTACATTGAATAATCGATATATCTTTGTATCAAGTATGTAAAGATTTTTACAAGGAGAATTGTAATGTTTAAAATGTTAGATGTTTGTCTTTGACTTTAGGTTAGACACAAATCTAACTTTAAGTGCATGATAGTCATTTTAATGCAGTTCATAATAGCCTCCCTAGTACAAGATCACATCTATGCTTTTTAATATATTGAGTTTTCAAATATAATTTGAACATGGTTGAATAAATGATGATCCATTGTTAATGATATTTCTTTCTGTTTCAGGCATCTACTTCATCTCTGGACTAGTATAATTACAACATCTAATTTATGTGATAAAGCTTGTACACTCCATGTTCTTCAGGTATTGATTTTATTGCTTAATTCCATAATTTCTTATAGATACCTTAAGAAGTAAATTGCTTTAAAATGGAGAAGAAAATGTATTTGTCTATATTTATATTAGTGTGGCTCTAGTTTTTGATTTTTAATGAAATTAAATCTTATAATCTGAAGAACTCATTAAAAGTAATTTTTAAATATGGGGAAAATTAAAATGCCAGTGCTATTATTAGCTGGATTTAGATGATTTTGCAAAATCATTAGAGCATCCGATAAAATACCTTTCAGTATTTAGTTATGGCCCTCAACACTCAGTGTTCAAATCCTGCTTTTCATCCTTCTGGGGTTGATAAGATAATCTTGGTATTTATTGATTTAACTGACTACTTTTTTCACCAAACTTCTGCCTGACCTTGTACCTATTCAAGAAATTGTTATTTACTGGATTTGTTCTGTGAAGTTCTGTCAGGTAGGCTTTTCTGCATTTAAAAGCTGGTTTGTCAAGGACGTTGGGAAACAGAAGTCTATGACTGTTTGGTAATATGTAGTGCATGAATAAAGCATTGACTGGCATAATTGTTGGCATGCCTGACAAAATGCTTGGTAACATTTCGTCCATCTTTACATTCTGTGGTCAACTTTGCTTTTCATTCTTTAGGAATTGGTAAAATAAGTACCAGTTGAATACTGGGGTCAATGTAATTGACTTACATCTTTCCCCCAAATTGCTGGCCCTGTGCCAAAATTTGAAACCAATATGTTGTGAATGAATGGGAGTGAACGGGAAAAAAAGTGTTCAGTTTGTTGGGTGGCATCTTTCCTTGGTATATTCAAAGACCTGTCTGATTGGCAGCATAAGAAATCTGAAACATACCAGTGTCGAAGTTGGATTGACACATGATTGAGAAGATTGATGATACAATTACATCCGTTACACCTCTGGTGTTCAGCTTTCATTATCAATGTTGAAATATTTCCTTCATGATAGTATAGATTGAACAGGTCTGTTATACAATATATTGCTATTTAATTCTATCTTCTAATTCACCTCTTTGTTGTTGTCTGCAATAAAAATACTTCACTGACACCACATGGCCTTTCTTCACCTAGAATTCATCCATTTGATCTTGCTTGTCCATATGAGAGTGTCTGGCACTGTGTTGCTTACAATGATGAGGATTCTAGTTGATCCAGTCGGTGGAACAATCTGCTTGTGAATTTAAAATGCAAATAGCTAAGCACTCCACAAACACGTGTGCCCTTTACATATTTCTCAGGGAGATTCAGTGTGAAATGGAATGTGACATGACTGGCCCATTGAATTACAGGTACCACTCACTTTTGCCAGCTGAATGGATTGGAGCAACTTGAAATAAAGTGTCTTGCTCAAGGACATGACATGCTGCTGGGATTTGAACTCATGACCTTATGATTGTCAACTGAATACCCTAACCACTAAGCTATGTTAATAGTTATCTCTCCTGCCCACTTTGGTCAGTTAATTCTCAGTCACTTTCCAAATTGCCTTGTAACTTTCCATCCAGTTTAGCTTTACACATCTACTCCTGCACAGAGAGACCCTATAAGGTCACTGGACTTAATAGAAAAAGCTGCAGGTCTCTCTCATTGCACCTTTCCATCCTAAAGGTAAACGAAGTACACATTGGTTAATATAGTTTTACATACACTACAATTGAAATGAAAACAATAGTTTCAATAACAATGACTTAGGCACAGAAAGCAAAGATGGCAAAGCCTGAAATAGTTACTTTAGTTTGCATCTTAGCAATTGCGTAACTACTCTCTTTGAGACAGTTGAATTGAGTGGGTTCAATTTTATTTTGTGAGATATTCTAATAGAATAATAGTTGCATCCAGTTATCTTTTGACTTCAAAGGATTAAAATACTAGTGCAGATATGGATGTGTGGTAAGAAGTTTGCTTCTCATTCACATAGTTTCAGGTTCAGTTTCACTGTATGCACCTTGGGCAAGTGTCTTCTACTATAGCTTCGGGTCAACTTAAGCCTTGTTAGTGGATCTGGTAGTTTGAAACAGAAAGAATCTTGTTATACATATGTGTGTATGTATGTATCTGTGTTTGTCCCTCACCACTGATTGACAACTGGTGTTGGTTTGTTTATGTCTCTGTGAGTTAGCAGTTTGGCAAAAGAGACCAATGGAATAAGTACCAGATTTAAAAAAAAACCCTATAAATACTGGTTTTGTTTGGTTTGACTAACCTCTTCAAGGTGGTGCCCCAGCATGACTGCAGTCTAGTGACTGAAACAGGTGAAATATATAACAGGTTAGAAATGTGATGTTTTGTACCAAGTTAATTTTAAAAAGTCAAATTGGCTATTTGCCACCATTTATATTTCATACTTAATATTTGCTTCCAAGATTACTTCATCTATCTCTTTAGTAAAATGTTCAAACTTCATCTTTTCCAGGTCTCACAACATTTGATGGCAATTGGAAACTCAAGTCGACAGCTTAGTTACCCAACATAAATAAAAAATCACATGTAACCTGTTCCAAGAAAGTTTAAAGACTCGTTGTTACTTTCTTTGTTATCTGAATCAATCATTATTCAACCTCCTTTCTTATTAAAAAAGTTGTTAAAAAAGAGACTGTGTAGTGATTGGTTTTTGAAGTGAGATTTGGTAATTTAAATACATATTTTATATAATTTAACAACGGTTTGCAGCCGTTTACTCAACATGCAGGAATTGAACACCTATTTTGTATATTTTAAACCAACTTTGATGAGATCTTTCATGTAATTTTTAATTTTATTAATTTTCTGAAGCTTGAAACAGCTGTAAGAGATGTTTGTCAATTTTTAATTAATAATAATTTATTAGTTATCTCTCTCTGGAGGCAGAAAATATCCGTTCCTGGGTTACATGGAGAAAGGAGGTAACTCTTTGTGAAGTAACTTTCAGAAATTGATTGTCTCCCTTACGTCCATTGGTCAAAAAATTACAATCTCATCTAATATATAAAGTAGAGATGTGTATGTATTCGCTTTTCATGCATATCCCTATCTATACCTTATTTGTCTAACTAGCTAACTCTCTATTGTTTTGCTTTCATTTTCCAAACACTATTTTCACTTTAAGTTCAATTGCTATTGTTTTCACTGTTAGTTTTCAGTCGTTATTTACAAACAACAACAGCAAATTACTGACAGAAAGAAGTTCACAATTACTGATGAAAGTAATTTCATACATAATCAACTGACAGAAATAACTTCATAAATTTCACTTCAATCTGTACACTTCGTTAAATTTGCCTACAAATTTTACTTTTGCAACGTTTTGTGTTTTTCTGTTGTTGATGGAATTACTGATAAAAATAAGTTCATAATTTACTGACAGAAGGAACTTCAAAAATTTCACTGAAATCTGTACACTTAGATTCCCTAAAAAATTTTTATTTATTTTTGCAATGGTTTTGTGTTTTTCTGTTATTAATGGCTATTTTCTGGTCCCTCTGATACTGGCTCTTTGGTTCACTAAGTGACAAATTTCGCTTCAACCTGTACAATTCTCTTTTTCTGTAAAAAAAATTTCTTTTTGCCTGTCATATTAAGAAATATAATTTTTGTTACCCAGTTATTTTCATTGTTTACTATCTTCTGCCCCCATGTATTTGTGTATATGTATATAACCATGCCTAGAAGGAAAGTGTCAAATTTGTCTACAATACCAAGGTCAGCCAAAAGAATGTCTCTGTCCAGGGAAAGAGAGACAGCTGCAGAAAGGGAAGCATACCAGGAAATGAACAGACTGTGCACTACAAAAGCCAGAGCATCTCAGAGTAATAAACAGAGGTATGCATGGCTGACAAGGAATAGGATCACTGCAGAATGAAGAGAAGTTGCAAGAGCTCAGGGAAGCAGCTTTCAATTATGATCCAGCAGCTCATGCAGATGACACTAGAGTTTCCATTGGTGCAATGACAACTGCATGCATACATTGTAAAGCAAGGAAGTGGCCTGAAGAGACACCTGCACTGTGCTGCAGTGGTGGAAAGGTTAAACTTCCTGCAGTCACCCAACCTCCAGAGCCATTGAAGTAACTGTTGTCATCAACTGACCAAGATTCCAAGCACTTCCAAAATAAAATTAGGCAATACAATGCTGCACTACAGTTGACATCATTTGGTGCCACAAGAGATTTAACTGAGCCAGGATTCATGCAAACTTTCAAGATCCAAGGTCAGATTTGTTGTCAGATTGGCCCTCTACTACTACCTCTGTGAAATGAATCAGCAAAATCGGCCTTTCATTGTTTATAATCTGTACCTGTTCTTTGGTTATGAAATAGGCTATAGAATAAGTAGGAAGGTAGACAAAACACAAATCTGTAGAAACTCCATAAGATTTACCCGGTGTAAGCTATGGACACATAAGTGCAGCAATATCAAAGGAAGGCTAACTGGGAAGATAGTTTTTGTGTGTGACAAATGCTCAAGTGCAATAAGCACTGAAAATGTGCAGAAAACAGCTCCCATCACATTACAGGGGGAAAAACTAGAAGTAGCTGATAGCTTCTGTTACTTAGGTGACCAATTCAGCAGTGAGGGTGGAGCTACTAGAATAAGAATAGTCTGGGCAAAGTTCAGAAAGTTCCTACCTCTGCTTGTGACAAAGGGCCTCTTGCTCAGAGTAAAAAGTAGACTATGACGCATGTGTGTGAACATCCATGCTACATGGCAGTGAAACATGGGCTGTGACTGCTGAGGACATGTGTAAGCTTGCAAGGAATGAAACTAGTATGCTCCACTGGATGGGTAATGTCAGTGTGCATACATGATAGCGCCCTGAAAGAAAAGTTGGATATAAGCATCAGATGTAGTGTGCAAGAGAGAGACGACTGCGCTGGTATGGTCATGTGTTGTGTATGGATGAGGACAGCTGTGTGGAAGAGCTAGACCCAAGAAAACCTGGGATGAGGAGGTGTAGCACAACCGTTGAACGTTGGGCCTCACCAAGATGATGACAAGCGACCGAGATCTTTGGAGATATGTTATGCTTTAGAAGACCCAGCAAACCGAGTGAGACCGTGCAACATAACCATATTGGGCAATAAACTGCGCTTGCAAAGACCTGGTGAGGTTGTCATGGCCAATGACAGTACCACCTGATTGGCATGTAAAAAGCACCATTCAAGCATGATTGATGCCAGTGCTGGTGACATGTAAAAAGCACCATTTGAGTGTGATCGTTGCCAGTGCTGCCTGACTGGCTCCCATGCTAGTGGCATGTAAAAAGCACTCTCGGAGTGGTTGGTATTAATAAGAGCATCCAGCTGTAGAAACTGTCAGATTGGATTGGAGCCTGGTGCAGCCTTCTGGCTTGCCAGCCCTCAGTCAAACCATTCAACCCGTGCCAACATGGAAAGCAGACGTTAAACAACAATGATGATGATGACGATAAGATAAACACAAGTTTATATATTTGTTTTATGTATGTTTTATCATTATGGTTGCTTGGAAACCTGTATCTGGGTAATCCATATGCATTTGGATTCTTAACCATCCAGATTGGATCATCAGGGAACATTTTATCACATTAAGTTACAGTTCACTGTAACTTAATGCAATAAAGATGATCCATTCTGGTTAAGCATCCATAGGAACTTGGAATACCCAAATGCAGGTTTCCAAGCAACCATAAGGTTGCATAGGAAGTAATATATAAACCTGTGCTTATCATAATTTCTTCTATATTTGCTTGGTATCTCATTACTACTACATGAAATAGTTACTTAACTGCTAGACTGGCTGCAGACTGGAATATGAATCTATGTGATGCTCTGAAAACAACAGTAGCATTCATATTATATATATAGAGTGTGCCATAATAATGGGACATTTCAAATGCTAGTATCTTGGATTATAAAAATGACAGCATACCAAATATATTTATTACATAACTGTCCCATTATTATGGCCCACATTTTCTCTCTCTCTCTCTTTATGTACTTATTGCTTTCAAATTCTAGTACAAGGCCAGCAGTTTCGGAGGAAGGGCTAAGTCAATTACATTGATCCCAGTGCTCAACTGTTACTTATTTGACCAACCTCAAAAGGATGGAAGGTGAAGTTGAACCCACACACATATATATATGCATACATGTGTGTGTGTGTATATGTATATATTATACAAAATATATAATCACATTTAAGATTTACATATATATATATATCTTAGTATATAATTTATAACATATATGCATGTGTGTGTATGTGTATGTATATATATATATATATATATATATACACACACATGGTGATTGTCTTTTTCTGAGATCACAGAAAAAACAAAAAAATATACCAGAACAAAACAGAACAAATAGCTGCTTGAGCCAATGGAAATTATTTATCCATTCTTCTTCGGCTTTATTTTTCTCTTTCTTATGTCTGTGTAAAGGTATATATGTATATATATGTAATTTTTAGTATTTGCTATTATGGATGAAATGCCACTAAGTGTTTTGCCCAGCGTACTAATGACTCTGCCAGCTTGCTACCTTTACGTAAAAGCACCCACTACACTCTCTGAGTGGTTGGCATTAGGAAGGGCATCCAGCTGTAGAAACTCTGCCAAATTAGATTGGAGCCTGGTGTAGCCATCCGGTTGCATCAGTCCTCAGTCAAATCGTCCAACCCATGCTAGCATGGAAAGCGGACGTTAAACGATGATGATGATGATGATATATATATAATAGCAGAGAGATACCTGGCCGTGCTTGGGATTAAAATGGCATAGTTTAGTAAAGTGCATTAGGGAAGT